>NC_141025.1:32725000-33025000 GCF_052040795.2 Danio rerio | reverse complement strand
CCATGTGTGTATTTCACTATTAAGCACTTATATGTGAATATGGCTTGGTGAGTGTGGTTTTGTGAGACTAGAAGTTGTCAACCAAACCAAACAGCACCACACATGGCCTCTCTGTGGTGGCAGGAGAGAAAATTGTGTGGTGTAGATGTGTCATAGGGAGGACACGTGGACTTCGCCTGGCTACACCAAGAGGAACTGAGCAGTGTGTGTGTGTGTGTGTGTGTGTGTGTGTGTGTGTGTGTGTGTGTGTGTGTGTGTGTGTGTGTCTGAGGGATGGATTGGGGGGGGAAAGAGAGCAAGGGATGTCAATGCCACAGAGGAAAGTAAGAAAGAGGGAGTGTGACAAACACATGCCTAAGGCTGAATGTGCAGTGCTTACTGCTCAGATCAGATGTTAAACTGGACCAGCTGAAGACAGTGTGGGGAGAGATCCACATGAGAGAATGAACATTGATACAAATCTATAATACTTATGTAAAGAGTGACCTTTAAACTTTTTTGGTGCTTTTGCCTTTATTATTATTATTGGACAGTAGGGCTTTGGTGGTTAAACCAACTGAAATCTGAAAAAACTACTATGAGCATGTTGTAATTTGCTGTAAATCTCATCCTAAGGCCATTTGGCACTCATTGTGGAAACCCAAAAACCTGTCCGAATACACAATAAGAAGCACAGGAAATTCAATGATGAGTAATGCAAACAGCTGTGATTATCACAGAATGATTACCTCAAACAGTTTAAGCCAAATTCAAATTTAAAATAAATTCTTGCGTAGCTTATCAGTATCCTATGACTCTGTGTAGTAAACTCCACTTCATCTAAATGCACGTGCTGGAGAATTTCTAGAACTAGTTTTACTAAGATAATGCACATGAAAATCACCTCTATTAAATCACCCAGACCTATAGGACAGTATATTAGACAGAAAGTGAAGTTGGAGAGAGGGATGGGATAAGAAATGCTTGAACTCACACTGCCTACAAGGCTATCATCACAATGTTTACATGGACACCAATAATCTGATTTTAATATGATTAATACAATACTCTGATTAAGAGTCTACCATGTAGACCAGCAATTTTTGATTACCTTAATCCGACTAAAGTCATAATTGAACTAAACAGAAATCAAACTATAGGTGCTGTGTGGAGGTTTTTGACTCTTCTAAAGCATAAAAATACCATAATATGGTTTGCAGATATTTAACAAACATGCCAAGTGAGCATCTAAAAAAAACAAGGCTAAAGTCAGATATTCTGCTTTGAAAATGTCTGTTTACGTGCTTTTCACTTGAGAGAAAGAGCAGCTGTTTCTAATATATCAATTTGAGGTGTTGGTTAGGACAAAAAAAAGCCTTTAATTGTGTAAAATATATCGCGTGCCATTGATTTTATTTAGAGCACGGTTTAAATCAGCCTTTAGGCTTGAGACTTGCTTATGGTGGCAATAATCTGGCAATCTGCGCTCCCTATGGTGTGCGATATCAAGTTCCATTAAAAACAACACACTTCTAGCAGTTCATACTCCCATGCAACGTCTCGTTTGTAATGGGGGGCATGCATGAAATGTTTCTGAATGAAAGTGAAAGTGCCAAACTACAGTTAAAGTCGAAAAAAAATTTAATGAAAGCCCTGAAACACAGATCCAGGTAGCTCTGTGAAGCAATGATGTTAATCGAATCATGTGCTATATCATGTAAACGAGATCATAAAAAGAACATTAAAAAAAGCTACTTATGTAAACACTTTAATCATATTATTGTCTTATTCAGATTAAGGCTAATAAGTTGATTACTGATGTCTATGTAAGCGTAGTCAATGTAACTTTATGTAACGTCAATGTAACCTTACTTCTAAATCGGGTAATGTGCAGAAAATGTAATTTCCCTTCATCTACTGATCTCTTATCTTTCGTCACTTTACTATGAAAACATCGCAAGTTTCAGAAATCAAACATTCACTGTTTTTATTGAAACCAAGCTGCCAAAATGGCTCCTTTTAGACTTTACGTGCTTTTACAATTGCCAATTGATAAATCAGATTGTATCACCAGCCAATCAGGACACTCCATTTTTATGTCACTACAAAGTGGCTTCTGTATCAACATATCTCACAATGCATCTGACTACTACAACTGTCCATCCTACTAAGCAGTTTTTAAGCCTCAAGACAGTTTTGTTGGAAACCATCCATTTTAGATATTTACTTATATCTTTCAATGCATATGTGGACAAAAAACAAATACATGTCACAGTTTAATGCCATGTGTATCTTTGTGAAACAACTAGAAGCTCAGATGTAGTTAAATGAAACTCAGTTACAAGTTACAATTAACAAATAAAGTTTACAGATGTTTTGAATGAGGTATCATGCATGAAAAGCTCTAACATCATCAGATCTCTGAAAATAAATGGTGAACTTTTGTGTTGAAGGCCTGTTCCCACCAATAAGGGCAACTAATGTGTGATGCATTGTGATGACATTGAAAGCCACTGCAGGGAAAAACATCATTTATTGCCTGAAACTGTGTACAATGTCAGCTAGTGTGTGTGTGTGTGTGTGTGTGTGTGTGTGTGTGTGTGTGTGTGTGTGTGTGTGTGTGTGTGTGTGTGTGTGTGTGAGTGTGCACGCATGCATGTGATCCAGTCCAGTGGGTAGCAAGTAAAACATTCAGCTGTCAGTCCAAGGTGGCCTGAATGGAAAAGACCTGGGCACGTCCATCACCCCTGCTCAGCCTCCAGATGGCTCACCATGGTCAGCGTATGGACCACTTCAGCCCACCTTTAAAATGCTGTCAACAGATTCAGATAACACCTTAAAAATTATAATAATCTACCAAATTTAAAACAAAATAAATTTTTTTTAAAAATCAATAATTTGCAAGCGATTATGTTGCATCTTGTAGTTGTATTGCATCCGGTGTGGAAAAAGTAAATGTGGTGCTGGAATCCTAGTGCCTCAGATTGTGATTTCCTTAATGCAGAATATCCCATTATAAGCACGTGACTACACACATGCTCAAGTATGCATGTGCTTTTTACTCACTCTGCCTTCTCGCTATATAACACGGTAGAGTCTAGATAAGATACAGCTGTGGATACGCACATTAATATAGCATCATTTTTGTGACACTGTATAACAATAACTGATATTTTTACAGTACTGTGATGGTTGGCTTTAGAGTTGGGGTAGGGGTAGACGTAAAAAAATATATTTCATTTATTGGGTAGTTTAATAAATAACAAATAATTCTTGGTACAATAGCTGTTTTTACATTACTGTGATGGTTAGATTTAGGGTTGGGGTAGGGGTAGACATTAATAAAATACAATTAATGGGAAATTTAATAAATAATGTAAATAATTATCGTTAACTTCCGGCCACAACCGTTACTGATCTAGCAACAACCATATAACAGGACTCTAGACTGTGACCAAATGGTTGCAAATCATTTTTGATAATGTGAAATTAAAAATTCATATGGTAACACTAGTGTGTGAGTGTGTAATGTTTAGGATCCTGATAACTAAAAAAGACTGTTTTAACTGGAGGTGGACTGAGGCCCTGTTTACACTTAATACATTTTAATTTTAAAACGCATTCGTTTTGCTACGGTTACGCCATCCGTCCACGCTACGCCGGAGTTTTCGAGTTTATAAGTTTATAAAATGTATACTTTAGCTGGATCTCAGTCCATTTTTTTGGTCTGTAGTCCAGAAGATCCACACCAAAGAGGGAAACAAACTTGAGTCAATTTCAATCAAACCAAACACTAATAATTAAAAACTGCATCAATTTTAGAAAAACTCAAAACAAAACATAAGGACAGCTCAGCGTGAGGCCAGAGTGGGGCTAGCGTGAGAGACGCTCGGGAGAGTGGGCTGGATGGGTGCTGCTTTGTCACTAAAGTTTAATTTGGCTCCGTCTGTTTGTCAACTGCGTGCAAAAACAGTCTCAAAGGGGGTCGCGCACCAAATATCAGATGTCACTTAATGGCGCGGCAGAAATTTGAACAGTGCCATGCATTTTAGAATTGTAAACACAGCCTAACATTATAGATTTCTATTAGGATACGCAAACCGGCGCTGTATAAAATTGTTGACTTGCGACCAGTTTTTACTGCAAAATGTTCACTGTATGCGCGTATTTAGGAGACATTCACGCAGAATGCATCTTTGCACCAAAAAAAACACCAAACGCAGCGTTTAGGAACGGTTTAAAACAGTTGACATGTCAACTTGCTGTAATAAACAATTCCCGCAATGCTCGCCCTGCCATCAAGCTCTTCTGATTGGCCCACTGCTTTAGAACAGAACACAAATAGGTTGGTTAATTACAGCTGTAATCACAGTTCAGATGACAGAGAGCTACAGCTGCGAAAATTTTAAGGTCTGGATACAAGAGAATGAAAACAACACTGACAGATTTTGTTTTAGAAACCAACTAAATTTACAAAAAATGGCACATCTTATTAGTGATCATGTGGTGAGTGTTAATCTACCATTTACACTTTTTGAAAAGTGGATAGACATCCAGTGGGTTAAAGTCCACTATGAAAATGACTAAAGCCGTTCACGGTAAAGCTAGTGGGATGGAGTTTGCAGGTAACAGCATTTGCCTCATCTACACATTTTAAGCATTAGATGTTCTAACATTATTTAATCCTTTATTTAATCGTCACGATGCTATTAGTCATGCAAGTGGCAGCGCAAACACCATCACAAAACGGCTTGCATTCACTAAGATGAAACTAATATTGCAGCTCATGAAAAGAGCGGTATGACTATTAAGATAACGTATGAAATTTTTAAGTTACATGTAAATGGCATCTGTGAAATATCAGACAGCACCCTGGAGAACAGCAAAGTTATTATCGTTAACTCGGTTCATCTCATTCATGTCAAGCATTGTGTGTAGGGCCGGTGGGTGCATGCACATTTTTGTTTGTTTGTTTGTTTGTTTCTGTTAAATATGTTAATAAAAAAACTTATAGTAACGGTGCTCATAATTTTTGGTGGGTGAGCCTAAATTTTGGCTGGTGCGCCTAAATCTTTGAAGTAAAAAGGTTAATTTCCAGCCCTGTATGTGTGTGTGTATATATACAGTTGAAGTCAAAATTATTAGCCCCCTTTTGATTTTTGTTTTCTTTTTTAAATATTTCCCGAATGGTGTTTAACAGAGCAAAGACATTTTCACAGTATGTCTGATAATATTTTTTCTTCTGGAGGAAGTTTTATTTTGGCTAAAATAAATGTAGTTTTTTATTTTTTTAAAGGTATTTTAAGGTAAAAAAAAAAAAAAAGCAATTTTTTTTTGTCTAAAGAACAAACCATCGTTATACAATGACTTGCCTTATTACCCTAACCTGCTTAGTTAACCTAATTAATCTAGCTAAGCCTTTAAATGTCACTTTAAGCTGTATATAAGTGTCTTGAAAAACATCTAGTCAAATATTATTTACTGTAATCATGGCAAGGATAAAATACATCAGTTATTAGAAATGAGTTATTAAAACTATTATGTTTAGAAATGTGTTAAAAAAATCTGCTCTCCGTTAAACAGAAAATTGGGAAAAAAATAAACAAGGGGGGTAATAATTCTGGCCTCAACTGTATATATATATTTCCCTCTTCAAATTTTGTTACATAACAACTGTATTTTTTTAATTCCCAGGGTCCGTTCTTCGTACATGGATTACTCAGTTAGCTGGATTTGGATATTGACGATTTGACACGATCCAGGATCGTTTCGTTCTTCAAAGCTGATCCGAGAGTTGTTGTCATAGCAACAGTTCTGCTAGGTCAAACCTGATCGGGAGCAGGTTCAAGTCATATAAACAGGATTATCGGCTTAGTTCAAGCAAAGATAATACAGAAAGTATGTTCCGAATTCTGATATTTTCTTACAGTAGTAGTTATATACAGTTGGGAAAATGGTAAATTTTTTAAACTATATATATAAAGTTATAGTCATTAATAAAATAAATAAAGTTATACATATTAATAAAATGTATGCAATCTGCAACCTCGAAATGAAAGTACAAAGACTGCCACCTGGTGGTGCAAAGAGAAAACTTATTGATATGAACTTTTTAGATCGCTTTAGTACAAATTGTGTATAATAGAAATGCACAATATGTGACTTTTTTTTAAACCAATAATACATTTATGCAGTCATAAACTTGTTTTGATAGTTAATATGCCAGTGATTTGATGCTTCACAAAAGTTGCAGACACCTTTACCAATATGAAAATGCTTTTGTAAACAACCAGTTATTCTTTACACCGATTAAAAAACGCCTACTATAATAAAGAAAATATTTTCTAAATGTGGAACTAAATACACTGATATGCATTGAAATACATGATGAATACACTTGACACATGAACGTGGAAAGCCTGCAGCTCACAACAAATGTGGAAGGTTATTGCGTGTCATATTTAACAATCCGTTTACTGCTAATTTGATGTAATTTTGCTCACATGGATAATTGAATATTAATCAGATGATGTCATTACGCTGCTGTGGCGTCAGCCAATCGTTGCATTGCTGATCATGATTTCGAGGATCGATAGATCTGTCCTTCACAACACACGCAGCGATCTCAGATCAGTTCATCCAGACATTCTAATCTGATTTGCGAACTCGTTTGAAGAACCAAATTAGCGAGAGATCAGTTATCAAGATTAAAAGATCCGGGATCTGCCAAATAATCTTAGATAATTTAAGCGAGGTACGAAGAACGGACCCCCAGTTGTATTAAAAAAAAAAGTTATGCTGAATAAGAAGTGTATGTATACAGTTATGTTTGGCTTTTGACACATTATTTAAAATATGTGGCTAGGAAATTGCTATTAACTTTTTTTATGGTCAGTGAAAATTGTGGCAGGGCAAGTAAAAATCTTAACCACTGGCCCAATCAGGCCAGTCGAAAAAATCCTTAGCGTTGAACAACAATGCGGTGAAAAAAGAAACTCAAATAACAAGGCACTCATTTAAAGATGCTGAATTGTTTATGCACTAAAGGCTGACTCTACCTAAATAGGAACCAAAGCTCTATCATCTCCTGCTGTTCACTACACCATCTGCTTCTAGAAAGCACAGTGGACATTAGTGTGGTCATTAGTTTTGACAGAGTAATGTTCTTTGAAGGCATAAATGTCATTTCTAAAATTGCATTTTATTAGCTCAGATAACACCAAAATCCTCTGTAGGTCCATAATCAAAAATATCAAATCACATACTTCCTTTTCTCCATCTCCACAATAACCATCCAACGTCAACAAGCATTTCTCATTGATTATTAACTGCAACAAATAGATTCAGTGTTAAGTGAATAAAAGATCACACAGTCAGAATCAAGCTCAGGTAAATACAAGACGTTCCCCACATAAGGCAATTGTGCAAGATTGTGTAAATCCCAGTATTATTCAAGTCTTATGCGCATTATATCATATCTAAAACCTGAAAATTCTTCTCAAATAAAATTATTATTTATAAATCTGATCATCAGACACCATTTCATCCGATATGAATAAAAATGTTCTACTGATTGTTTTTGTTACAGTATTATTAATAGTTACAACCCCGAACCACAAATCCAAATTAAAGGTTCACGAAACACCAAAACACATTTTTTGAGCTGTTGACAGTGGTATATGTGTCCCACACTGCTAAAAACACTATTAGGACACCTATATTTCACTAAAAAGTGTAAATTGGTTGTTTTTGCATTATTTCAAGCAAATTCGTACTTCCGGTTTGAAACAAATTTTTGAAGCTGCGTCACGGTCATGACATAATAGCGTGTATTCCAGCGTGCAGACTGGGCGTCTGTGCCAGAGTGTGTCTTATTACGTCTACAGTGTGATGCATTAATGCATGAGTAAGGCTTGGTTCAAACCAATCAGCGCGCTCTATTGTGCAACTTCATTAATATTCATTACTGTCACAGTGTTTAGACGGCAGAGACGCCACATTGTATTGGCAAAACAAGCGTGAAGTGTTGCTTTTATAGTTTGCTGCAGTTAAGTTTCGTTTTCATTTTCTCTCTGTAAGAGCTCAGAGTCACGTGTGGATTAACAGTGTACGCGACGCTCGACAAAAATAACTTACGTGTCTAAGGAGGAACATTGTTTACCTGACAGCTGTTCTCATCTGCAAACGCTGAGATCCGGATTCGCTTGTAGTCTTCTCTTCATAAAGATGCGGCTCTAGTTGCTGTTGATTGTCCTGTCTCTACAGATTTGGTAAGTGAGCGACCAGTGCTCTTTGTTTATTCAGTTTGTTCGTATCTAAAAAACTATTGCACCGAGTGTAAACATGTTAGCACCACAACCAAACTTTAACCTCGTGTAGGGTTTTTACCGCATTTAGTGACCGGAATAACACACGCAGCTTTCTGACACTACCTGCCATGTGCATCTAAGTTTCCGGGAAATGCTGAGTTTTTTTTTCTCTCATTCGCCGTGCGGTATCAAACATTGCATGAAAAATACACGCTTAGAGCAGTTCCTTGAATTAAATATCGCGTTTGTCGCGAGGGGCATGAATAAATTCCCTGAATGAAAGAGCTAAACTGCAGTTAAAGTCCACCATTTAATAATTTGCCAAATAATTTGACTACAGATGTCCATGTAGGTTAAACACCATCACTTTGTACTGTGTGTGTGAATTTTGACTCTGAAACTCGCGCGTGCCCCACTCCCACACCATCCCACTTTTCTTCCTCCGACACTCCCCCCTAAACAGAGCTGGACACGCCCACTTTTCTGACTTTTTCCAAAGTAGATGTGTGAAAACACCCTGCTGAAACGAGGGGGTTTCATGGCCCTTTAAATCACAATTCTAACAGTGAAGTAAGGCAGGATGTGTCTTCATCTTGGTCAGATGGTGCTCAGTGGGTGCACTACATTCACATAACATGCAAACAGCGATTGAGCAAGTATACTAAAATAGCTTGTTAATCAATACCTAGCTCAATATTTGGTCGTAACAAGAGGTAACCAAGAGCTAAAGGGTGACCATGTGTGATCTTACGCTAAAACAAATGACTTGTCCTCTAGATCCCTATAAGTGCAATCTAGGAATGAATGGCAGATGGGCTTTAGAAAACTGATGATAAGAAGATGTGGAAACGGGGCATGCATAAAAGAGATCTCCTTGTCTCATGAAGGAAACAAATGCATGCTCTTTCTCTAAAGCCAGCAGTGGTAAAAGGCTTCTGCACAGAGATGTGCGCTTGACCCACATATCCTTTCCTTCCATAAAAATGCATGAGCTATGCATCTGCAGCAAAAGAACTGCAGGATGAGGCAGTGGCTATGACCTGTACGTAACATAGACGTGCAACTGAAAGTCAATGCTTAAATCAATACCATATTACCTAGCACTTTAATGTATCTCCAATAATATTTTATTAGATATATACTGACTGACGGCTTTCACTCTCACCTGGACTCATACCAAATAGTTCATAAAGCTGAGGTAAACCTACTTTAAACTACATCAAGGTTACTTAAATACGCAAAGTCAGATGACAACAAACAATAGAACAAGAGTTCGGCCATTGTGTGACATTAAAACCAATTATAACCAATCTGCAATCTATTTAAGAGGGCATGAAAACACGCATGCTGACTGATGCATCTACCCCCAATGCAAAACACCTTATGACTTTTCATGTTGATTAGTATTGTCACTGAAACATCAGGTTTCAAAAGAAAGTGAACATATAGGAATGAAAAGATGGTGGTGGTTTAAAAAGTGCAAGGCTGTCTAACAGTATTTATATCCACGCAGGAATGAGGTAAGAAGTAAAAGCAGAGGAAAATAGGACAGGTGTCCTATATAACTCAGGACACAAACAGAAGAAGTGAGAAGAAAGCCTCCACTATAATAATGAACTAGCTTGCTATCTTGACACTGCTTTTACTTAGGAAGGTCTCTGAGCTTGATTCATCCAACAATTACCTTCAGTCCACAAATTTGATTAAAGATTTAGTTCACTCAAAAAAATGAAAAATTATCCAGTTAATTCAGGAAATTTTCCTCTTAAATATTTTTATGTCATTACAACTCTCCTAGACCTTTCTTATTTTAGACCATAAATTAAGATATTTTTAATTAAACCAGAAAGCTTTCTCATTGTCCATAAACAGCAAAGGTCTTGAGACATTCACAATCATTCCATGTGACTTCAGTGGTTAACTAATCATAAAAAAAGCTACAAAGCACTTTTTTGTCTTCTGCATCAGATCCTAGTGCGCGTTAACTACTGGCAATCAGACACTGGAAAAAAAAAAAAGTCATTTTTACCCCCTTTTGGTTCACAAAAGTGTTCTCTGAGCTTCACACAATGACTGTAAAAAATATGGACGACGCGACAGCCCTTTTTCCCATTGAATGCCTTGAGGGCAAAACGCCTGCTTGACGGGCACAAACTGTCGCAAAAGACTGCTGAAATTGGAGCCAGACATGCGCAGAAGGACTGTCTGATGGAGCCAGAGGAGGAGCCGCGAAAATGAGCAGAGTCGAGCTTCCAATCAAACGCTTTATGTAAAATCAACCACGCCCCCCCAACTTCTCAGCATGCGTTTGCTGTCATATCAACACAAATGGATGTAATAACGTTAACAAATATGAGGGTTTTATATATTCAATCGCGCCAGCTCCGGGCCGCAACACATAACTTACTCGCGGCGTCGCGGGCTGATTCCGGCTCGCATGCGGCAGCACCGGCTCGCTCGGCCGCCGCATCTGGCTCGATTGACTCGGCCTGGAATTGGGTAGTGAGTCCAGGCATCCGGAGTAGGTCCAGCAGAGGTAACATTAGTCAGTCTGAGCTCTAAGAGATAAGTCTCCGGCAGGCGAGAATCTAGCCGGAACTGTGTTTTGCTATCTGGGTGGCTAGGCGTGTATCAGCAAACTAATAAAGCCCGAAAAAAGCCCTGAACTTAGCGAATAAACAGTGTTCCACCAGGATCATGTATGTCAGAAACTGTAGTTTACTGCTGAACTCATTTTGTCATGGTAAAATAACACAGAAATCTAATAATAACACTTCAGTCTACTTCAGTCTCCTGCCGAAGCTCAGACGCCGCGCTTTGAGAAACTGTCAATCACAGCTGTCAATCACGATGACACGCCCAGCATTAAATTACTGCTAAAAACAAACTGTTTACAAAAATGAAGATCTGCACCTATTTCAGCACAATAACCAGTGCCTTAATAGACCAGAACTATCTTTCGGGACATTTTATTGCAAGTGTAATATTTTTTTTTATTTGGGCTCAAGTCTCCTTCATTAACACGGAGGAGGCGGGCTTTATGACTTGTACTGCAGCCAGCCCCCAGGGGGCGATCTAACGGCCGAAACCTTCACTCAAACGTAGGCTTGCGGCACACTTGGCTTCACATTATAATAAATTGAACCACAGAAGTTCCATGGAATGTTTTGAGAATGCTTTTGGTTCCTTTTCTGGGATGCGTTTCCCAAACATCGACTAACTCGCGGCTAAACTATCAGAGCATGATGCATCATTTGGGAAAAGAATGATGTAGTGACGAGTGTTTCCGAAAACCTGTAGTTTCTCTGTCGCAGATCCATCGTTTGAAGTACGTTAGTTATAACATAAAACGCCCATAATGATGCTCTAAACAGGGTAGAGTAACAACTTCTTCAGAGAAGAACCCCATCATTTCTTTGTGCAAATTGTGTTCCACTGATAGTGAACCGGCCTTTACTAATAAAATGTGCATGACAATCACCTTCGATTAATCATGCATCTCTAACAAATACACAAACATTTATATGCATCAATAAAATTACTCATGATGCATTTCCATCATCATCATGAGTTTATTTGCATGAGATAAGGTAAAATTACTGTCATTTCATTCCTCTCATTTACTATTCCACACCACTTATTTGCATTGTTTTGAGGCACAAAAAACTTGATATTTTAGAACCATTTTCATTCAGTCGTTGGTGGGAAAAACATACTAAACATACAAATTGCCAGGCTAATTTTTTGCTGAAACAGTTTTTAATTTTTCAACAGTGAATGTGAAATTATTGTTGTGATGTATGCACCGAACGAGTGGAACTTGATTTTAGTACACCTCTTTCTGATTAAGACAACATTAACAAAACAACATTTTTTTATTTGGGGGGGGGGGTGTATTTGGGAAGTTTTGCTTAAAGAAACTCTTACTCTCAAAATTTCATATGGATCCACAAAAACAACTAAAATCACTCCGTTATGAAAGTACAGTCCTGCGACAACCACTAGGAGATTTCACACCAAGTAGCTATAGGAACTATTAGTCACCAAGCTGGTCCCTCAAGAACTAAATAAATCCCTTAGGCCATTTTCTTTAGCAATAAAGGAAGGCTATGAAATCTCCAACAACTTGCTATGCATCCTCACAACACAATGCTGAATACAAGGATGCATGTAAATGCTGCTAACACTTCTGTTTCTTCATTCAAGTCTTCATCCAATCAACCTGCACTTACGTCACTGCTAGTTTCTGTTGTTCTGAATTCTAAGTCAGGAGATATTTTAGTCCCTACAAAAGGCATTCCTAAAGCTAAATCATTCCCAGTTGGTGCAGTGCAAACATGGGGAAAAGAGGGTACATCTGTGGTGTGGCTAGTTCTAAAAACTATGATAATGTTCAACTAAAGGCCACTAGCATGTAAACTACATGCACATGGCTATATACTTTTCAAATGTTTGCATTTTAGTAGACCCAAAACGCTGCAGTGTACATGGAAATGACCAAAATGCATAAAAGATTGCCACTGTTAGCTTTTAATTAGTGTACATTTTTAGCAAACGCTGCCTTTATGACATTATTTTAATTGTTGTTTGTTGACCTGCATAGTAATTGATCACCACAAGGCTAGTGATTTGCCAAATTAATTGGGGTCAATTATGAGTTTATCCAGGCTTAAAAATATCACTACTGAATGTCAGCACGACCTGTGGTACTACACCTCCCAAAATACAATCAGGCAACAGGGTTTACACTGGAGCTTGAGTGTAAGGATAATTTCTAGCTAAAGTGCAGCTGTAATCATCCATAACCACCTGGGCAAATGCTCACTCACTAGCACCTATAGTAACAGAACAAGACTCCTCATCCACGAGCTCATTCTTCCATAACAAGTCAGAATGACGTCATTTCAGCTAAGCAACCTGGTAGCTCTTTTCACATATGATGTGTGTAAGAGCCGATGCTGAGAAAACATGCTCGTCTGCAACAGATCTCTTTTTTATTACCGGTTCCAGTCATCCGTTGTCACTTATTCTCGCACAACTATCATAAGATCGCATCTGAAAACGCAATGCATATTCATGGCACAGTCGTAACGAGCTTACTATAATATACAAACGGCACTCGCAAATGAAGCACGCGCGGCCGATGCAGCCCTTAACGTGAACAATAAACCGAGCAGACAGCGGGCGCTCCGCAAAATTCAACCCCGTGCGGTTGTAGGACAGAATGAACCCGGGCTGCACATACTGTAATTCCTGCGACAGCCAATGATTTTTCAACCGTCTTCATTCAATAATAATACAGAGATGCTTATTGGCTCGGGTTCCATTCACAATATCACTCCCAGCTCGAATATATGGGAGGACTGAAAGCAACAATAGACAAAGGGTGAAAATCTCAAGTAAACGTGAAGCGCTTGGCAGCGTGCATCTCTGCGTAATTGCGCTCGTTCCGTTCATTGACCGGGAACGCGGACTGACTGACTGATCGCTGTTGTTTTACATCAATTACCAGTGTGAGGAACGACAACGGTCAGATCTGTGACTCTTCACGCCGTTCAGCCCGTCTAAATGCGTTTACTCGAGCCTGCGTCTCGTCTATTATGACTTACCTCTCTCACGACGCCTGTCTCTCTCAGATCAGGATGCGGTAATACACGACAACTCTGTGTGACTCTGTCAAAGATGCAACTGTAGGTTGACTTGTGTAACGGCAACAGAAGCGACGGGGCTATGTTAACATGGTTTTAATACGCTCGTGGAGCAGCGGCGTTTTGTCCTCAGAATGACCATCAGAGTTGACAAAACTGTGGCTTTAGCGGATGCTGTGACTGCGGTTTCCTGGCAACCTGAATTATGTTGCGCTGATGACTGAACTGATGCATTCATTCATTCACAGCATATATATATATATATATATATATATATATATATATATATATATATATATATATATATATATATATATATATCACACAAACACACACACACACATACATTTTTGTGCATTTTCACTTAAAGCTACGGCATTTAAACCATCATAAAATCTTTTAAGTGGTAGTTTGTCTGACTGACTTATCTCAGTTAACTTGGGCAGTGTTTGCCATTTCCCCTAGCGTATTACTCTGAGTGTAGTACCCCTAAAAAAGTCAGTGATCTGAGAGCCAACCTGAGACTGATGTAGTTCAGAGCAGCTTCTTCTGTTTCAGCTCCTCAAGAACGGCGTCTCCGGGTAGCGCGCGCTTGTAAATCTCTCCCCGACACAAATCTAGACATCCAGTGCGGTGGCGCACCGTCATTTACATCCAACTCATTCAAATCACCCTCCCAGGGAAAAGCAGGGAATATCTGCCATTCGGCATCTGCTGCGGTCGACGGTTCAGTCTGGCCAGTTGAATTTTCATTGACTGTTTTGTGGCAACCCGCTCAAACTAGCGTGCTTGTCAGATTCCCTCCGGTCTGTTAGTGACGTTCAAGGTATTTAATTGGTTGGCTGCGGTGTCAATCTGAATACAACTTACACTTTGAGGCGGGACTAGCGTAGTACTGCCTTCCACGGTTCTGCCTGTTGGATGGAAAAGGGAGGGAGGCGCGCCTCCCTATGGTGTGTTATTTTAGTGCATTTAAACTTGTGTGTGTAATTAAATATTTCGATTGATTAGGACACAACACCAGAAATGTAACTTAATAATAAAGGCGTTTATTCTCAATATTTAATTGGTAAATGGGCTGCCGTTTTCTACAATAATAAAATACAACAAATCTGAGAAAAAAAAAAGTTGATTAAATCAATACAATTTATATTAATGTACAAAATAATCACAGCCTTCTTTGTCCTGTTGTCTAATCATTGCTTCGACCCTTTTCAACACTTGAAAGCTACGAAAAACAAAAGTGTCTTTGTCTTGGAGAAATTGGGAGCAAACTGACCAGAACATAGCTGTTTTAGTGACTCTTTCTGGTCTGTGCTCTGAAAAACACAAACACCACATTGTTCTGATCAGGCGAGGTGTTACACTATAAATGCTTGTCATTAAATGGTCAACGGCTCTTAGGTCTACATTTAAAAGGCCTGCAAGTACAGCATGGTGATGTTCACTTCATTACGCTCACATTAACAAGATTATACTGACCGAATAACGACCAACTTAAAACATTTTCAACAGGGTTCAGAACTGTAACCATAGTTTTCTGTTGTTATTATTGAGAGCACTTCCATCTTTACAAAAATATTTGTTAAAAAAAAAAAAAAGCAACACAGAGAAAATAAAGACAATAAAAGAGCTCATGACAACCATGAAAAGGAGAGGGCGAGACATAGGCAACAATGAAGACCTCAGAGGAAATAGGGTGTTGTCGTTCTCGGTGGTATGACTCTTTCTGAGTCAGGAACGGCCCGGAATAACTTGGGCTCCCGTGTGTTGACGTCTTTGAAGACCATGATGGAGGCAATGTTACCGCAGCGGTAGCAGTAGTTTGGGGCCGACCAGACGGTCACCAGCTTCTCATCAAACATAAATTTGTAGCCCTCATGAACCAATTGATGTGCACGGCAAATCAGCTTCAAGTTGTTGATGTGAACAAACTTTAACAGAAAAAAACAAATGAAAAGATTTAGGTTATGCATGAAGTGAGGTTTTTACTTTTACTACCATCTCAGACACTGTGCACTAGAATGTACATGCAGATGCCAACTACAAAGTCTCCATCTTTATTACTTAGGCAGTGAGTATGAGCCACACAAAAACTCAGTTTCTGCATAGTTCAAAGAAAATTGACAAGACATGGGACGATAAGCAGTTTCAGGGTTTACCGCGGTTTGATTTTAAAACCGCTAATATTTTCTGTTGTACCATTTCTAAGGTATATTTTTGTGTGTGTTTTTTAAATTTATCTGTGTTTTTGAAACCTATGACGAGTCAATGGTTCATTTTAATTATTTAGCCTGACATGTTTACCGTTTTAAAATATTATAAATGTCTACTAAAATTAAATATTTTGTGTTTAATACGGTAAAAAAATTGTTTAAAAATAAATTATTTTAAAGCAGTAATCGCAATACCGTGAAACAGTGGTATTTTTATCCAAGTTTATCGTACCGTGCAAAACTTATACAGGCCCATGCCTAGAATCCACAAATGATTAGCAGACCTCAATCTGTAATTACAGAGCAATAGTATCTTCCATAGGGAAGTGTTATAAAAGCCAAAAACAAAAGCAGACTGTGCACTTTGAGAGCGATTTTTACCTCATTAGTGACCTTAGCACCAAACAGCCAGCCAGCTCCTCTTGGACTGATAGCCCAGGTGTCCACGTCCTCTGGGTCGGACCAAACAAGGTCACAAAATGCTCCCTTGTGAGGGATCTCCTGATTGCGTTCAATGGTGCGTATCTGGTCCAGAGTTTTGATGTCAGGTGAAAGGCCACCATGTACACAAAGGATCTGCTCATCTATCAACTGTGGGAGAAACAAACAACAATTATTAGATAATTGACAAGTTAAACTAGCCAATCGATATGATTTTTAGTTTGAAGCACTGAATATATTGCAACCATTTTATGCTAGTTCTGCAATGATGTATTGCAACAATAAATAATATCCCGAATCTGTGTAATTTATGTACACAATTGAAAAAGATCAATTGATTTGTTTTTAATTCTATAAAGTACTAATGACAGTTCTTTCCATTTAAAAAAAAAAAATATTCAGATTCATAGTATCAAAAGCCATTTGAAATAACATTCATAATCAATAAATCTATTGTATGTATATGCTACAGAAGCTACCTAATTCATAAAAAAAAAATAGAATCAACTACAACGAACCAACTGTGTGTTGTTCTCTATTAGGTAATATCATGTTCTCTACTTGAGCTCTATACCTCCCCCAAAAGCATACAGACACAGTGTGATTGGCTGTGCCTTTCCCTGCTGTCAAGTAAGTGGCTGCTACTGTACGTTTGGATGTTCGCAGCTCCAAAGCCGCAAGAAAAATTTCCAGTGAGCCTTACAGTGCAAGACTCAGGGGAGACATGGACATAAAGAGTTACTTTTCAAAGTAAAGTCACTTGAAGTCAAGTTCGCTACACGTCCACCAAAATAATAATAATAATAGGTAACCATGGTTGTGCAATTAATCAAAATTTAGATTCGACTATGACCTCCACAACGATTTTAAAAATATTTTGGCTCATAGGCCTCATATTTGTAAAAATGTGTTCAGACGTGGCGCTTAGTGCTTTCGCACATAAACCCTCAGTGAACTACAGATGTGAACCTATAGTGGTCTCATGCTGCGTTCACACCAGACGTGGCACACGCATCAAGCGCGAGTGATTTACATGTTAAGTCATTGCAAACACGCAAATAGACATCCTGCGGCGCGATACGCGCGAATGACGAGAATTGTGCGGTGCGCATGGCGCGAATGGCGTGACGCGAATTGAGCGTTTGACGCGCTTAATGCACGTTTCACACGAATCACTCGAGTTCGAAAATCTGAACTTCAGCGGACATTCGCGCCGTGTTAACCAATCAGGAGCTTGCTCTTGTGGGGGCGTGATTGTGACGTATCACCTGTTGTCGGTGTCCCAGGGGAAATTCCACAGCAGACACCGACAAGAAGTTCATCAAACTGGGCTGGGCTCAGTCAGAAGCACCGCTGAAAACCTCCATCAGCCAGGTTCAGTTTCTGGAGGAGTCTATGACCTTAAAGAGCTGGATGCACCTCTGAAAGGATGTAGTGGACTCAGACACGGCCCTAAACGAATCGACGCTGATTATCATCCTTCATAAAGCACATAAACACTGTTATTTTCTTCATAAAAATCCATGTTAGCCCTTTAACTATGAAGCTAGAGTCACGGGGCAGACAGAAGACCTGCCCATCACGCGAATCCGCGTCTGTTCTGAAGTGAATTTGACGCGCGAATGAAGCGGGGTTTGACGCGCGAATGAAGCGGGGTTTGACGCGCGAATGAAGCGGGGTTTGACGCGCGAATGAAGCGGGGTTTGACGCGCGAATGAAGCGGGGTTTGACGCGCGAATGAAGCGGGGTTTGACGCGCGAATGAAGCGGGGTTTGACGCGCGAATGAATCAGGGTTTGACGCGCGAATGAATCAGGGTTTGACGCGCGAATGAATCAGGGTTTGACGCGCGAATGAATCAGGGTTTGACGCGCGAATGAAGCGAGTAACCTCAAATGTTTACGCGGTTCGGTTATTATCAATGTCATCGATTCGGTTCAATTCAACATCTCGGTGCATCATGATGCAGTAGATGCTTTCCATACACAGTTTTATATTTTCTTCACAGGACAACAATTCTTGTAATAAAATGTATGTTTATATACTATTTGTAATACAACTTTATCCCTTTAAGGTGCAGTAGGTGATTGTCTTCAGAAACATTTATTGTTGTGCTGGTTGAAGGTCTCTTCATAGTCCAATAAAAATGATTAAAGTAAATAATTTAAATGTATTTATATGTATTTTTATTTTCTGGGTAAGGCATAAAACTAACAAATGGTCATCCAATTAAATATTGTCGGGCCGACATCTCCCATAATTCCGATAATTAGCTCAAACTGTCTGTCAGCAAATGCAGATTTGGAGTTCTGCACATCTGTTCACGCAGATCTGCCATTTGCGCTTCCCACCCTGCATAAGCGCCACGCGTTCACGAGACAATCACAGACGCGGTGAAATCAAATGCTGAATTGAAACTTTTGAAAATCCTGAATCAATATTGGAGTTACTTTTGCAAGCTGGAGGAAGGATGACACAATAGCCGAAGTATTACTGTTAGACAGGTAATGTTCTGTTTTAAAACTATTTTAGTCAGGCTAAGCCTATGTTAGATTGTGTTCTGTTATGAAGGGCTTATATGGACAGACGTGTCGTTCAGCCACTGAATCTCCCGGCGAAAGATTGATGCAAGTATTTTCAGTTTTATAAGAGACCTGTGACAGCATCGATAATGTAAATTTTTATTTAGTTTGACAACAAAACATCAATAAATAGCGCTATTCCGCCTAACCAGCTTTACAGAGCTGAAGTTGCTTGTATATTCACATTGGTTCATTTTTGAACAATGACAGCCCTCCTATACTGTTTACCATGCAACACTGAATATTCACTCTGAAATAGAATGAAGGTATGGTTTAATATAAATGTAATTCCTGCACGCCGCCGGCCAAACACTAACTAACTGACGAATGACATGAACTAGTGGGTTGTCTGCTGTTGTGACGCGGTGCGCGTTTGCAATTTCAGGAGTCATGGCTTTGAATCACAGTCCCTCCCAGCTGTCCAAAGACATATATGCCAAGCGGTTAGCATTTTGGCAGATCACCTACTGCACCTTTAATACAAACAGTCAGATATATGAACTGTACTAGATTTGGAGGTGTCCATGTCACTGCGTGATTCTGGCTAAAATGAGAATTGCAATTTTTTTGCTTAAAATAAAGATCACAATTTTCTCACGATTCTGTAGATGTAAAATAAAGGTTGAGTTATTTTTTTTCAAACATATGGTAAAAACAACAACAATAATCATAATATTATGTGTAGGTCTACTGGTTTCTATAAATAATTATATTCTACTTATCATAATTCTGATGTTGAATTATGCTTGAGATAGGCCTATGCTTGCAAACTGTCATTGGCCCCTTTCACACAGTGATACCGCTAAATATCTGGAAAATTTCCGGAACGACTTTACCGGTATATTCAAAAAAGCGCTGTTCACACAGGCGAGGACGTTACGGAAATTTTCCGGAAAAGAGCATTCACACATCCATTCCAAAATACCGGTAAATTCTGACATCATTCACCACAAATGAGCTTTAAACGGCTGCGCTTGTATTTGTAAACATTTGACTAAATTACAAACTCTGTGGATGATCAATATTGTGAACAACTTTCGCAGGATCACTTTCGCATGCCGAGATGTTCTTAATATGTGCGTGTGCAGGCGCTCACAGGCTGTTTCACAGGCACACGCAAAGCTTGAAGGTAAACAAACAACGGCTTATCATAAGAATCTCATCGATGATTATTTAAACAGTTGGCATAAAGAAGATCATATAAACGTGATCTTACAAACTTCTAGCAGCTAAATGTGTCTGGAAAAATATTCAAAGGCTTTTATTCTCACAAACCGCGCGGGCGTAAATGCGTCTGACTGTTGTGATTGGCTAAAGCAGACGTCTCACGTCAGCACGTTCTAGACGTGCACGGGCTTATTACGGCAATATTCCTTCTGCATTCACACAGCGCAGCATTCCGGCAAATTGCCGGTAATGTTACAACTTCTCTTTCCGGAAAATAGCCATAACGAATTTACCGGTATTTTCAAAAGGGACCTGTTCACACATACAACCTTTCCGGAAAATTTCCGGCAATTTTCCGGAAAGGTCTGTATAGGTGAAAGGGGCTATAGACAAAATAAGACCATAAAATTCACTGGTAAAATCAACATTATATAGGCTAGAGTAGTTATACTGACACTGTAAACATTTATTTTCATGCACAATTGTGTGTTCGCTATGAAAGAAAAAACATCAAATGCTTGTCGCAATCATAACTCTATAATGCAGTATGAGTATTTAAATGATGTGCACACTTTCAGTTTCATTTTCACTGCCGTGTGCTGTTCATACTTTGCGTGCAGCTCTCAAACGATCACCCTGTGCCTCAAACTGAATATTATTTACAACTTTATTACCTGTTACTCACAGCCTACACAGGTTCTGTTCACTAAAGTAGACGTGTGCGCGTCTATCATTAAGTAGAGCACGCACCCACTCACTCTGTGGTAACAGCTCACGGTCAGCAGCTCACGTAATGTGTGATTTCCCAGCCGCTATTACAGCATTATATGAAGACAAAAATGAAACTTTTAGGTGAATTATGCCTTATAAATATGTAGTCAGTATGTGATTCTTTCAACATTATTTGGAGGTGTCCATGTCGCTGAGCAATGTATGTGAAACAATGAAAAGACTCTTGCAGCCACCTTTGATTCTCTCCTGAACTTGAAAATATGATTGGCAGAATCGTAGAAATGCTGGATTAAGATCCTCTAGGGGGTCGAATCGAGATCGCAATCTTTTTTCGATTAAATATGCAGCTCTAAACTGTACCTTTAAAAACTCAAGTACATGCACAGAACAACAGAAGCATTTATGGAAAATAAACAAATACCCTGCTCGCTTTCTAAGCCTTGTCTAAAGAGTTCTATCTTACACCCCAATGATTAGTCACACGTTTAACAGAAAGGGCTGCGATTGGCTCTAACGCTTTGCCATCACAGCTGATCCATGATAGACGCAGAGAAGAAAACTCGCTGGGCAGACACACGCTTGTGTCTTTTTTTCCAGAAGTATCATATTTCCAGAAGAACATCAACAGCCAAGAGGAGAGGAAACTATACCTCATGACAGCAGGTCAAAGGTCCACAGCAAGAGTAAGAAAAATGGCGTATACTTTCATTTTCTCCAAAAATAGTGAAACATGGGCTTCTGCTGCAAGTGTCAATAAAAGAATGTCCAGCAAACCCACGTGCAGTTAATTGTGCACAATTTCTGCGTTTTTAAGTAGTTGAAACATTTTAATTACTCGCGCTTGCCTCTCTCGCCATAGTAAGCTGCGGCGACATAGTGCATAAGAAATAAATGGTGCTCCCAACTTCAAATATTTGCACCAGAAAAAATTTAAGAGCACCAGAAAAAATTTAAGAGCACCACCAAAAATTTAGGGGCACCATTGCAAATTGTATTTTAAGGGATTTATTGTATTTTAAAACAACATCAATATGACTAACAAAAACCAGAAACCAATATCCAAGTAATACTGTGATGACTTACTGATATTTGTGCAATAATTCCAAAATGAATGTCTAATAATTACAGAATATTGATGATGATGAAAATGACAATAATACTAACAATTAATTACATTTCTCATCATCATGCTGCCTTAAATGTGCTTGAATGCAAGTTTTCTGCAGTAAAAGTCTATTACTTTATAAAAAATAAATTTATGGTTTGCATCAAACAAAAATAAAGCATTGCAGTAAGAAATATTTATTTTTCTCTTTTGCTTTTATATGCATGTCAATTTAATAAACAATTCCTGCTACAAAACAAATGAAAGAATATAATAAATCAGTCAATTCAAGTCTTAAAATGTATCTCATAATGTAAATAAGTTGTCACTTAATAAGAATCTGTGAATAAATCAATTTTGACAAAAAGATCATATAGATAATTCTAAGGTGACAAAGTGTCGAGTCCTGTAAAGGACCACCAGATGGAAACTGTTGTTTTGTTTATCTTATGATTAAAGCTGCTGCACGTCCGCCGGTTCCTGCATCAAAATGAGCTAGTTTGAGCTACTTCTACATTGAGGTAGCGAGAAAAAAAAATAATAAAAAAACACCAGTGAAGAAACTCGACACAGAGGAACATAAAAACCTTACTGCCAGCTAACGTTTCGAAAGAGTTATTATAGTGTAGAGGTTATCTGATGCACACTTCACAATCTCACTGGAAGTAAGAGGTGTTCCAAGAACTTCTCGTATACTGTTTTCCCAAATAATATGAATTAAGACATACTGCTCCACTTAAGCCTAGTTCACACTACAGGATATTATACATCAGCAGATCGCTGTGCCGTTCACACTACATGACTTGACTTTGTGTCTTTTAATCTCTGTGGTGTTCACACTACGCAACACTCTGTGAATGATATACAAGAGGGGGGTCACAGACTACATGATCTGACAACAACTCAGTCCCCATCAGCTCATTCAAGCTACCAAACCACAGCCAATGAAAATTTGAGGGAGGAGTCGTCAGAAAAAGCTGAACACTATTGGCTGCTTGTGTGCTGATGACATCACTGACAGCGTTTCAAGCTTTGGAGAAAGCATTTAAAAACATCGTCAAATCAACTGATGCATCAGCGGATTAATCACTCATCTGCAAGGTTCCAGTGGATAGATACACAGAGAGTTTTTCATTTTTGTAATTTTTATAACTCTTTAAAATAAAACTAACATATTTATAACACCCTGCCGTTTTCTAACTATCAGTGTATTTCTTTCTGAAATTGTTTTTTTTTTTTATTACAAAACAGTAAAGAACTGAGCATTACTGCCTTAAATTACCATATTGGTCAAAATGACTGCATGCATGTCTGATACTTTTCGCTGTGACTTTAAATATGTGTGCATTTCCTTGCCTAGCAACTTCCTGCTAATATAAACAAAACTTTCTGATGGCAAAAACATCAATTTACTTCAGACATCTTTCAAAACAGCATATTCTGTGCTGTGAAATAGCTCCTGTTTGAAAGTGAAAATGAAAGCCAAGACCTTTAAGTGTTTTAGTATCTTAACTACATGTTTATAGGCTGTATTACCAAAAAAAGATTAAATTTTTAGGGTAATGGTGTCATTAAATATGATGCCAGACATCCAAAGCTTAATTTTAATATCTCAATAATAGCTTTGAATGTAAATATGTTGTGACAACATGGTGTTTTATATGAGAACGGTCAGAATGAACAGTATGGTAATTGTAAGTTACAGAATTCTAGTCCCACTGTTAATATAGCTTACTTTCATGTCTGTGCTAACGCAGAATGAAGCGAGTGCACCGATGCCTATTCTAACCCATCACAGATGTTTCTGCTGAGCTCCTGAACACACAGCCATTCAGCTCATGCTGATATGCTCTCTCATTGGCTGCAGCTCGTCACTACATCTGACCACACGTGGGGTTGAGTCGGCCGACTGCTCTGGAATATTTAGCATGCTGAATGTTGGATTTCTGTCTGCGAGGTGTCGGCGACGCGTCAGCGAGCCTCATTGATGCGTTGTTCAGTAGTTCACACATAAAGAGCGCAGAGCGCCCGCAGATTTCTTACCGATCACAGCCCGATCTGTCAGCGAGCTCGTTAACTTCCAAATCGGGCTCAAATCAGGCTTAAAATCCTTTAGTGTGAACTAGGCTTTACATGTTGATTTTCCACATTGTATATAATAGGGAAATATGCGATTTCGGACACAGCCCTATAGTCATGACTATAAATTCAAGATCTTCTGTGCAAGTGTTCGAAATTAACTTCCTCCGCAGGGAGGCAGGGGGTACCCTTATAGATGGAGTGAGGGAGCTCTATCACTTAGGAGGGACTCAGTGTAGAGTCGCTACTCCACATGGAGAGACGTGGCCAAGACATCTATTTTGAATGCCTCCTAGAACTGTTCTGGACTTGTCCCACCAGGAGGAGGCTAAGGGGAAGACCAATGACTCGCTAAAGGAACTGTCACTCGATTGCCTGGGAATACCTTAAGATCCCCCAGAGGAACTAGAGAAAGTGCCCAGAGAGAGGGAAGTATGAGGTTCTCTCCTGAGACTGCTGCCCCAATAGCCTAGCTCCGGATAAGTGATGTATAGTTTCCTACATTTCTTTTATACCAATTCATATTTAGAAATATAAACAGTTTCATAAATCCAAAAATTATTTGATTTAAACAAAAACATCCTAAAATTATTTGATTTAAACAAAAACATGCGTTTCCTGAGTGAGGCCATTAGTCAGAAGACCAAAACAAATATTGATAATGTTGAGATGTGTGATTGATAGATAGACAGACAGATAGACAGACAGATAGGTATTCCAAAATCAACACTTACGGCAGCGACAGTGAGCATGTCGAATACTTTAGTGCAGTATCGCCAGGCATTAGCATTTCCATATTTAGTTTGGCACTCATCTGTAGACAGAAAGCCAAAACAATTAAAATCCCAAGTAAATTCAAAACAAAATATTTCAAATAAATCTCTGATTTCTGCAGCCTTACCATAAAAGCCATAGACCTGTGTAATCTGCCTACTCTCGTGATTGCCACGCAACAGTGTGATGCGGTCAGGCCACTTTGCTTTAAGTGCTAGCAAATATGTGAATGTTTCTAAGCTGTAATATCCTCGGTCAACAAAGTCACCCTGGATGAAAGAAAACATACCAATGTCTCCTCAATAGATGATGGTGGAACAATTTCCAACGCATAACTAATCACAAATCATCAATTAAAATTATTGTTGTAATATACTTTACCATGAAAATGTAGTTTGTATCTGGTACTTGGCCCCCAGTTCTAAAGAGTTCACATAGGTCATAAAACTATTTATAAAAAAAATAAAAAAAAGCTTAGTCAGTATGCATGTTTTCACAAAAACACGACATCAGCTCAACATCAATAACAGGGATGCATTAATGGGGCCTGCACACACACCTGTCCATGAATGTCCCCGCATACAGTGACTGGAGTGGATACTGGCTGTACATTTGATTCCTCAAGCAGAAGGTCACATACATAGTCACATAATCTCTGTCAAAGCAATAGAAATGAAGACAAGATTTGAACAAGTTTGTCAAGTGAATGCTATCAACGATGGTGACAGAAGCAGATCTAGCAGCGCATCTAAGGTCACATTTATTAATTTAAAAATGAGCTTTTTTTTCCTAAGCCACATTATTTCAACATCGTATAATCATTTGTTTGATCACTGTTGCTATTTTTGTGTCATATTTGGCGGTACTGGATGAAACTGGTAAGACGTTGCATTGCATCATTATGAACTGATCCAGAAGCCCAGTTGTTTACGTACAAGAATTATATTTAAAAACAAACGAATGGAGGACGATTTAATCAAACCTGAAACCTGCTAACAAAGACGCAGATGTCATGAATTAAGATTTAACAAGGTTGATGATGGAAAGCATAAAATGGGCGTTTCAAATTAGTTCGCATGATAGCAACAGAAGTTAGCCACCCTATGTGTCCGCAAGAAAATAGTCCCTTACACAACTTTGTTATGCCCAACTGTCCTTACGGTCGTAACGTTATATACGATTATTTCTGAAAATACGAATGAAATCAATCCCGGAACATAAGATAATAGACTGGACTCATACGCAGCGACTGCATTGCACTGACACACTGCTATTTTAACACCTTCCGCCACAACCAACACGAGTTTATAAATACATCAATCGCTAGCATGTCCAATATTCTAAGAGAAACATAAAATTATTCATATCAATCACCTTTAAGTCGTTCTCTGGTAGATATTTGCACTGCCTCGCAATTTCAACATACTTATCCAGGTCCAACGGCGCCATTTTAAGAACAACAGTCGATGGAAGACGCGAAGAGGAAGTCTTTCTACGTCATAGAGAGTGTTGATGATTGACAAGAAGATCAGCCAATCGCAGGCCAGATTTTATGTGGAACTTGCAAAATCGTTACATTCTGTTCATCGCGTTCTCAAAGTAAACTTGAAAAACTAATTTAGCAAGAGCCTGCTTATTAAAAAAAGTTTTTTTAAAAAGTGATTCAATTGCGGTTGCTTCCATTCGGCTTATTATAAAAACATTCTCAAGTTACTGACTGACCACGAGGTGGCAACAGAGGTTTGCTTGACGCGTAGCCTTCTCTCCAAAAGGTGTGTGGTGAATTTTCTTTTCTTTTTACATGTCATTTTGGGGTTTTATATTAAAGAAAAAACTATTTCAACTTTTTGTAAACCTCATATTATTTATTATAAAGTTTTTTTATTCATAAATGTAAATATACTCAATGTAAGCCAAATGAGAATTACAACTGCACTTGAAAACCATTACAGACTCTCATAACAAGAAAGCAGTTAAAACTTACGTTTACTATATTTCTTTAAAATTGTCCCTTTTCTCTTGTTGAAAAAATATTTATATTATTTGTGCTATACTTCTGATTGTATTTCAGTCTTTTAAAATTGCCTGTTGTTATTGCAATAAAAAATGAATTAATAAAAAAATGATTTCATACATTACTTTTATTACATTGCTTTTATTTGTATGCTTTAGTTGGAAACATCAGGAACCGTCCACAAAGTGATGACCACTGCAAATAGTTTATACAATAGATGAACTGAATTACCAAGAGAAAAAAAGACATCACAAATTAAAAAAGTACAATACATTATTATAAAAATGAGTCTACCGTCTTGATTTCATTAAGTTACATATATTTCTGCTGCATTTTAAGACAACAGCCAAACAAATTTCATTGGATTGTTCAGATAAAGCATGACAACAACTGGCTGTCCATGAATTACTATCAAACATATATTATATTACAGCTTACAGATATTACATATGTTCTGTATCTCATATTAAATGGCATTTTATATTTGAAACTTTATTCAAATTATGTAAATACATTGTTTTTCCTCATGTGTTCTGGGCATAACCAGCTTACGTGTATGTTTGTCAATGCAATGATGCTGGCATGCTGCATGTTGTCAGGTTTTGGCAGTATGGGAGATAAAACAAAATACAAATACAAAAATGAGCACAGTATAAGTTTTTCTGTCATGATACCCAATGTATGAGATTAACAAGTAGGCTACAGTACTTCATTTGGACAATTTTTAAAAAAAGTTCTGCTTTGAAGCAACAATTAACACATACATTTTGTCCATCAGAAAAGTGCACAGTTTAGCAAGCTCAAAGACAAACTCAATTCCATTTGATAAGAAATATTAGTCCTTTTCATGAAATGCTGGATATTTATAACAAAATATGAGTTTATAAAAAGCACAACAAAACAATGTACAGTAAACAGCTAAAAATACAGAATTTAAACACTTCAAATTATACAAACGAAACAAAACAAAAAAACAGAAGTCCAGCTATTTTAATACACCAGCTCAACTTGTTGACTTTTCTTTTTAATAAATGTGAATGTGAAATGTGCGTACGTGAATAAATTGTTGAAAAAATGTTATTATTTGTCCCTTGAAGAATAAAGTCATTTTTAAAAATATTCTAAAGCAGTTTTACCCAACTCTGATCCCTTGAGGAACCCTAAAAGCACATATTATGCCTCCCACATGTGATTCACATATTTTGTTTAGGTCTAAATGTTATTTTGTTTCCTATTGAGCTGATGAATGAATTAATTTGTGTGCCTCCATGCATTACTGTTCCACTGTGGAGAAGTCTGTGAGGTAAAACTTTGTCATCGAGATTTTGTTCGTGCAGATTCCTGCAAAAGAAAACATGTAAATATGTATAAATGATCACTGTGAAGGGATGTCAATTGTTTTATTTATTGAATTATTTATTAACTACACTGCATGATATTATAGCTTAATTAATAGCATAGTATTATTATCATATATAATGATAAACATACAGTTGAAGTCAAAACTATTAGCCCTCCTGTGATTTTTTTCTTCCCTTTTTCAAATATTTCCCAAATGATGTTTAAATAGAGAAAGGAATTGTTTACAGTATTTCCTATATTTTTTTCTTCTGAAAAAAGGTCTTATTTGTTTTATTTCAGTTTTTATAAAATAAATAAATTATATATATATATATATATATATATATATATATATATATATATATATATATATATATATATATATATATATATATATATATATATATATATATATATATATATATATATATTATCTGGCTTAATCTGTAGTCACACAAAAAACAGCACTAAATATGTATTGTTTTATAATATGTGTATTATGTTATTTAGATTGCATTATGTAGACCCACCACCATCAAGTGTCCGTTCTTGGCTCTATAGACCATGGATTCACTGCTACTCTTAAAATCAACAAAGCCTTCTTTCCCAGGCTGGATGTCAAACCTCACGCTACAAAAACAACAATGAAAAAAATTCACTGTATGTATAACACATTCATTTTAAACACAACAAATATTTTCTCTGTGTATTTGAGGCTGTTTAGACAAAATATCTCACCTCTCTTGTACAACTTTGATGAGGCTGCGGTTCTTTGTCACTATACAGATTTTTGTCAATGCCTCAAACAGATAGCTGCACTGCAAGACCAGGTCTCCCTTAAAAAATACATTATATTTCAGTGATATTGTAGGTTATATATATATATATATATATATATATATATATATAGTGTTGTTATTCACCCACTTTTTGCTTTGTGTCTTCACACGCGACATGGAGTATCAGGAAGTTGTCACTTAAGTTGCTGACAGACACCCCTGTTAAAAGCAAATATTTATTATGTAAATAAAATTTTTGACAAGGAAATGAACTTGACTACAGACATGTCTTAATTTACCCTAAAGGAAAACAAGGCTTTGAAAGACAGACACTGTCTTCACAATGACATGCACTACATCCAGTCTTCTGATCAGTAATTGTTTTTAATTTTTCAACTGATTTCCACTTTCTAGAAAACTGTTATTGTTAGCATAATAATCAGTACAGTATTTTAAAAAACAGTACAATCCATAGAACTCACATTCCCCACAGCCTCATTTTCATTACTGTAAACAAATAGATTTATTTTTAACATTATGCTTTGTCTACTGTACTGGTTAATTTAGCAGTGACATGTTACAGGACTGTTAAAAGGATTAAAATAGGACTAAATAAACAACATAGTCTAAACAAAACAAAACTACATCAAGAGGTATATTTACACATCTCTAAATGAAATATCAAATTCTAGTTTTATATTCCACCAAACCATTTAGTTTAATAGACATCTTGGCTAAAACAAGGCTGAATTTGGCCTGTCATTGAAACTCTGATAGAAAACTAATCTATTTTTGGACTGTTATTCAAAGTCAGATAGATTTTAACTGGCAGCCAAAATGTAGCCATGATGTAGCCAAGACAGAAGAAAAATTATTGCTGGATATTAATATTAATAATATCAAAATATCATACATTTATAAATAAAAATACCCATGGATTATGAATTAATTGGACATTTCACACAATTTGAGATGTTTAATTAATGAACAACACTGAAATTTGACCTTTTAGAGAGCTGTAATTCACCCTCTGTTTGATTTTGGCCTCCTCCACCAGATACGCAGCGGCCTGAGTGAAGATAAGCTGTCTGAAACGTGGACGAAAGCCATTCCTGTCATATTTAATCACTGGAACACTGTACTGTACAGAGGGAGATAACACAATCACTTTTTCCATACCAGTGACATAAACATCTGTCAGACTAACAAATAAAACTCCAGTGTCTACTACACTTTGAGTTAAACACTTACAGACATTTAACTAAGTATTCCTGCAGCAGGAACAGAAATATGATTTATGAATAAAACAGAAATATGTTTACACCCAACAAATGAATTCATGTTCATATTTTATTAGTCCTCCTGTGAAATTTTTATTATTTTAAAAACATTTCTCAAGTGTTGTTTAATGGAGAGAAGAGTTTTTCAACATATATAATAGTTTTGACAATTAATTTCTAATAACTAATTTTTTCTGTGTTTGCCATGGTAACTGTGCATAATATTTTACTTGTTCTTTTGCAAGATACTAGCATTCAGCTTAAAGTGCAAATTAAAGACCTCACTAGGTTATTATGTTAACTACACTCAAACAAATTACATTTGTTGTTTGCTTAAATTACTTTTGTTGTTTTAGCTTATTTTAAACAATTCTTGAGTTTTTTTGGACAACTTATTTGTTTTAGGTTCAATTCACTTAAATTTGTAAAAAGTAAAAAGTAAACTTAATTACTTAATGTTGTCCCAACACAAATTGATTGTATGAAACCCAGCATTTTTAACAGTGTAGGGAAGTTATGATAATTAAGCAAGTTATTGAATAACAGTGGTCTGTTCTCTAAACAATCGAAAATATATTATTGACCTTAAAAATGGCTAAAAGTTTTTATGCTTTCATTCAAGCCAATTTAAAAAAGATATTCTGCAGAAATAAATACAATAAATTAATACATGTTTTTTTTAACTAACAATTGGCATAAAATAACAAAAATGTGTTTTAGATTATTTAGACTTTATGTCTATATTTATTTGTTAGACAACACAATACAAATGATTTAAAATGAGAAGTGTCAGAAAATCAATATTTAGTGGAAAAACCCTGATTTGCAATTAAAATAAATAAATAAAACAAATTGTTATTTTCTAGAAAAATTACAAGAATACATATTATATTTACACAGATTCCCAAGTGAACAGAACATTCACATTTTTCACAGTATTTCCTATTACACTTTGCTTTTTTGTTTGTTTAATCATGTTTGGCTGCAATGTAAAACAAAAAATTTTCAAAACAATTTAAAAACTGCTAAGGTTGAGGTTACTGGTAAAGTTTTTGCTACAAAACAAATCAATGTTGTTTATTAATTTGTCTAATTAATTAATTAACTAACTAGTTAACCTAATTAATCTAGTTAAGCCTTTAAATTAAACAGTTATGCCTTTAAATTGCACAGTTAGGCCTTTTAATTGCCACAGGACAACCGTGCCAGTGCGCCCACCACATACTAGCAATTAGTGGAGTAGAGAGACAATGATAGAGCTAATTCGGTGGATGGTGATGATTGGGAGGCTATGAAGGGTATGGAGGGAATTTGGCCAGGGTTACACCCCTACTCTTTAAGAGAAGTGCAACGGGATTTTAAATGACCACAGAGAGTCAGAATCTCATCGGAAAGACGGATCATAAACTGTCATTATGGAAAAGACAAATTAAATAAATTATTATTAAATTAGTTATTAAATTGATTGTGTTAAAATGTAAAAAAAAATCTTCTTTCGATTAAACAGTGTATATATAAGGACTTTGTTGTTAAAAGTGCTAGAATAGCTCATAGTTTTACTAACCTTAATGCCTTCAGGACAAATCAGTTGTAAGACTTTAATGTTTATGTCCTGTTCACCTGAAGACAACCAAAAAACAATGTTGTTTATTTGTAACCTTTAGATTTACACACTGCAAAGTTAATAGTAGCTTGCAATAGTTGAGAAAAAAATGACAAATTCTTACTTATCCTAGTGTCAGCGAAGGGTTGGCATACGCTCTGAGGGTAGCTCTCCTTTCTGCCTCTGAAAATTTCACTGGTCAGTGCTTTGGTTTGCAGCTGTAAATAAAATAGGAGTATTAAACATATACAATCAGAGAATGTAGTAGGATAATAAATGTTCAGATAAATGAGAGGTGAAAAACACAATTTTACCTGCATCTTTCTCTGTGAGCTGATCCCTCGAACATACTTCCTAACAAGGAGGCGTGTGTACAGGTTACGCAAGAGAACCGAGGCCTGTAGATTCATTTATAGAAAAGAAAAAATAAAATACAATGAAATCTTATGATTCTTATCTTATGAAATTTCAAAAAAGACTTGTCTTCAATGAAGAAGGATCTACCTCCTGCATTATGGGTGGAGGAGTCAGCCACGTGGTTTTGTCCAAAACTGATTTTGGCAGGTTCTCTTTGAGTCGAGTGAGGTAGCTCTGTCTGACAAACGCCAGATATTCAGAGTTGTCCATGCTTACAGGCTGATTCCTGTTCATGAAGCCCTTAATAAATCTGTAAGATTTTGGGGAAACACTTAAACTCAAACTTGATTCTATTACATTTTTAACAAACTGCAAAACAGATTTTCCTATACAGAGTTTTTGTATTATTTAGAGTACAGATATCTAAACAAATCTGAAATGAAGCACATTCTAGACAAGTAAAAACATGTTTTGTTTTCGGGAATAAAATTTAAAATAAAGTTAAGCAAAATAGTCAGCAATGGGCTATGTAAAATACTCTTATTTCAATTTTACTTGCATATTATTTGCTTTTTTCTTTAAGGAAAAACTAACTTAACTTTGACATTCATTTCTGAAAACAAAACAATTTTTATTACTTGTCAAGAAAATGCTTCTTGGTTTAAGATTTTTGAGATACTTGGTCTAGAAATAGTATGAGAAGTATTTTTGCAGGGCATATACTGTTCAGAACTTTTTGGTCAACAGAAGTATTTTATGATCAAATGAATGCATCGCTGCCGAACTAAAAGACATTTCTAATATTTCTCTCACTTTTTGATGACTTTGACAGCCCAGGCTCTTCTTTCTCGCTCTCTTCTGGCCTGCAGGCCCCGCCAACATGTCTCAATCTTGGTAGCTGTTAAAATCAGTTAAGAGTGAAGTTACATACACAGATATCCTAAGTAGCTGTAATACCAGAAAGGTTCGATACCTGCTTCTCTCTGCCTCAGGTAGTCTCCTTTCACCCTGTAGCCCTTGTATTTGGCCTGGATTCTTGTGACTACATTAAAAGAGATTTTAAATAGTAATCAATCTGCTCATAGATGAATTAGCAAGAACATAGGGCGACACTGTGGCTCAGTGGTTAGCACAGTCTCCGTTGCTTGGCTGACCATCTCTGTATAATTACCCTGCATTTGGATCCTCACTCTACCACTGTATTCTCGTTTTGTTTCGTTTTTTGTTTTGCTTGGTTTCGTTTCAGGACATATAAGAGAGTCTTTAAATCAGACTGTTTTGTAGGGTTTTTTTATTGTCTGTTTCCCTTTGTTTTTATGTTCTACCTAAAAAACTAAATAATAATATTGCAAATGTAAAACTAGCACTGCAGCTTTAGACTTTTATTTTCAGATATTGGTGATGGCTTACCTAATTCATGCTTGCAGACTTCAAATGCATCTTCAGTGGCAAACAGAGTCCTGGGATGGCGAATAAAGATTTTTGTTCTTAAAAAAAGGAAATAAAATACTTGAAAAAGCATCAAAAGGCACCGGATATTAATTTGGTCCAAGAACAACAAAACAAAGTATCGTAGCATTAGCCTGTACAGTTTGTACCTTCCCATCTTGTACTCGTCTGTTTTGTAGCCAAGGTGTTTGATGAGCCGCTGCACTCCTTCCGCTGGTGTCCCCTTCCAGTGTGGCCATGTGTCAGGACACAGAGCCTTGTATCTGCGCAGATCAGCATGGAGATTAGATCAATGTTTTCAGGTGAGAAGAAAAAACAACAGGTTGATTAAAAAAGGATGAGAGCAAAGGAACAACAGATATACCAGAGTCTAATATCACTTTCATTTTACCATTATATTGGATATTATATAAACATTTCAGCATCAGGAATTTTTTTGAAATCCTTTGTTCAAAGATTCAGTCACTCCTTCTCTTCCATAAGTCCACTTTGCTGTAACTCATGGGTGTCAAATTCAGTTCCTGGAGGGCCGCAACCCTACACAGTTTAGTTCCAACCCTGCTTCAACACACTTGCCTGTAGGTTTCAAACAAGCCTGAAGGACTCAATTAGTTTGCTCAGGTATATTTAATTAAGGTTGGAACTCAACTGCAGAACTGCGGCCCTCCAGGAACTGAGTTTGACACCCCTGCTGTAACTGGTTTGATGGCACAGTCTGTTTTAACTGGTACCTTATAAAAACAAAATATCCATTATCATATTTAAGCTCCTATCATATTTTTTTAAGGGATGCACTAGCCAATATTTGCGTATGTATATGACCGACCAATGGTAGTGTGCAAAAACAGTGCGGCCTAAAGACAAAGGTAAAAGTAATGCAAAAATGTAACATTTAGTGATGACAGTAGCAAGTCGAATGGGATATTTTAGATTTATAAATCATTGTTTACAACACATTGTTGCCCAAAGTGCTGAAGACAATCAATACTAATTAAAATAAGTGCTACATTAAACAATTACAACAATTAAAACATAAGGCAAACTCCTCAATATAAAATGGCTTAAATGCTAAAAAACAAAGATGCACCTTAGTGATCTACCAGGATTATATACATGTAGAAGATCTAATAAGTTAGGTGTTGCCAGATCATTTAAGGGTTTAAAAAAAAAAAATTAATAGTTTAAAATCAATCCTTGACCTAAGAGGCAGCCAGCACAGAGAGGAAAGAACTGGTGATATGGGCTCATACTTGCTAGTCCCTGTCAGAAGTCTCGCTGCCGCACTTTGTACTAATTGCAATCTATTCAGGGCATTTTGACTAATACCCACATATAGTGAGTTGCAAATAATCTAGTCTTCGTAAAACAAAAGCATGGATCACGTAATCAAGGTCATTAAAAGAGAGAAATGACTTGCTACGAGTCATGAATGAAAAAAAAGGGATTTAACAACTGAATTTACTTGTTTGTTGAATTTCAGATCACTATCGAACTGAAACCTTTTTTAAAAGAGGACATGTCTAGAAAAAAGAGGACATATGGTCACCTTATGATATGAACAGAAATGATGAACTCTGTTTTACCGAATTCAAAAGAAAGTGCTGAAAACATCATCTTAACATGTTGACACAAACCAAACTCTTAAAACTTGGCTAAAACTGAAAGGAGGACACATTTATAACTTAATTAAGTTTGTGCTGGATGCAAAACTTGAATTGCACATGATTTGCTTCAGGTTTAATTGGTTCTTGTTTTGTGGAGACAATACCTTTATTTATCACACACTATGATGTTTGGTATGTTGCAGACATTAAATTTAAAACATGTAGTGGAGAGTGGAGACAAAAGTACCATTTTTCATAAAAAAATATTTTTTAAGATGATGTTTTAGACAGAAATATACATTCTGCAGTGGTTCCTAACTCATAAGTGTGGTCTATCAATATCCGGTGGTATTTTGTACAAATGTAAAAAAATTACAAAATAATTTCACTTTAACCAAAATAAACACTTCAAACATACTAACCCCGTCAGTAGAGACAAAAGTAACACAACAATATGTGCTAGATTTACTGGATCAATCTTGTTTTTAAAATAAACCGCACTATGATCTTGTTAATATGTTAACTGCAAACATATTTTGTCCTTTATATTTGTAATAAATTTTAAATCACATTTTTATTTTAAATTTCATTTCCTATTTTAGCTCATATCATATTTTTTAAGAGGGCGCTGAGTGATTGAGATGCCCTGGCCAATGTTTACAAAAGCAACTAATGTAAGAGCTCTGAGAAAAATCGCTTTGTTACTTTAATTCAATGCTACTTACCCACGCTCTCCCCTATATTTATTTTTTCATCAAAAAAAAAAAAACTCAACAAAACAATACAAAATTTAATCTAAAATCAAACAAAAAGTGCTCAGTGGTAACTTAAATGATGTGTCGGTGCTCTTTGGGTAGGGGATTCATCAAAATAAACAGCAAAAATCATTCCAAGGCACTCAAAAATATATAAAATATATAAATATATTATAAAGCCTTTATTGACATGGCTTTTAAATTTAATCATTTAGAATATTTTTTTCTTGGCAATGTGAATTCATTTATATAAAACATCTAAATTGAATTACTGCAAACTCTAATGTGCAAGTGAAAATAAGTTATGACTATTAGCAGTGGGACATAAATAAGTGTTCCTTTCATCCCCACAGGAACTCTTGACACTTAAACCTGATTTACTTTAAACAGAAAAACACAGACATTGCACACTTAAAGATATGTTATTGCACTTAAATAACCTGTAGATTGATCATTACTGTGACACATGAAAACAGAAGCACAACTTGTAAAAAAAGAAAAAGGGTACCATCATTTACTTTCTGCATTTAAAAACTGAAATCCTGATCTAACCGCACGACAGTGATGAAATCAGATGATATTTGGCAGCTCCATGCATGCCGAACGTGCTGGTATAGACTGCAAAGTGAAAACTGTTGTAAGGGCTCTGAGAAAATCTTTTTGTTACTTTAATCAACACTACTTTTATCCACGCTCTCCCCTATATTAAATAACATAATCTCTGAAAAAGCATAATTAGGCACTTGAAATGCCATGTCAGCTTGCTTGGCCCTTTTCACGTCAAAAAAAAAGTACACAAACTATAAGAGAGTCATTTAAAACAATATAAAAACCTATTTCAATTTAGTTTAAGACCTAATGGACTTGGTAATTGATTTTTTTAATATACCTTTTTTATAAAAATTGTATCATTTATTAAATTATGATTAAGAGATACTATTAAATAATAAAAATGTGTGTCTGATTCTGGGATGTCCTATTCAGCATCAAACAGATATGATCAGTTATTTGATTTTATTTGACTTTTAGATGATTTTTAGATCTATTATTATTATTTTATGTGTCTTTTTTTTACTTTTTATTTTGACATTTTTTACATTTATGCTTGTGTCCTTTACTGCTGCACATTTTAGGTCATTAAAATCCCTGGAGATGCTACTTTTAAAGGGGCTAAATAAAAATAAAGTTGTGTCTTTCAATTAAATCTGTTAGCAAAATTCATAAAGCTGAGTAACATTATTGACAACGTGCTGTTGAAAACACATACACACTGCGAACGCACCTCTTGAGGAAGACTTCATATCTTCTCCTATAAGCAAACCCGGCCCGTCTGACTCTCAGGTGCTCCATTAACCCCAGATACTTGACTTGATGTCTCACCATGACATCATCAAAGCGATCTGAGGTCGGGTGAGAGAGAGACAGGTCACCAGCACCATCTTGTAAAACATTCAGCAGACAAAACCACTAAGCAGAAGTGTGAAGTGAAAGGCTCACCTGGCTGTTTGCAGTGGTTGGGTTTCAAGCACCGCACATACCATGGCTCCTTCGTCATCAGGATTTCGGTCAGGCCGACAAGGCTGTTCTTAAACTGGGTGGCTACCTGTTTCACAAAAAACATGGTGTATGAATTGACCTGATGGTGTATGAATTGACCTGATATGTGATTCAACTTTACTGGATGATTTAAGTAAAATGACTGCATCAACCTAAAGCAAAAAAGCTTTATTTTGTGATTCACATGGGCTGTTTCTCAATATGTGTTTTTCAGCGGTCTTGCGTCCTCGTGTTCTCGTAAAACGTCATCATCAGCTGCCTAAGTTCAGTTCCAATACTCAAGACCGCAAGTACGGAGGACGCGTGAAACTTCCCGGATGTGTTCTTGATATCGAGGACGCACTGATGCTGACTTGAGCACCGAACTCGCTCTGGAAGTCCCAGAAGTCATTGCGACTGGAGGTGGGAAGCGCAGCATTTTATTTAGATTTATTATTAAAGTTTAGAGACATCACTTATTTACCTCAGGAGTTTCCCTAAATGAAACGGTGAAAGTAAACATTAACATGAACATCTTAATAAAGGAATAAACACATCAAGAGTTGTTTGCTGAAATTCGTATTAAAATCAGTTTTATTTATATTGTGCAGAGTATATTTCTAATGTTTTTATGCAAAGTATATATTTTGAAGAGGGGAAAAACAATAAATCGTTGTATAAGTGCTGTAATGTTTAAATAATTTCCATTTAAAACACGTGAAGGTCACATGACCATCAGGAAGAACGCAGCATCCCATTTCTCAAAGGACGCGTTCTCTGCCCTCGCGGTCTCCTGAGTTCGTTCTTCCGAGGACACCTGGCAAGACCGGTCTCCACAAGAACGCAAGTCCGTTCTCTGCGTTCTTGGAATTGAGAAACAGCCATGGTGTTGTAAATTGCATTATGGGAGTTTGATCTCTGCTCTGTCGATGTTCAACTCTACAGCTTAACAAAGTGCTTTTGTTGGCATTTTAGTAGTTTGAGAGAAGATATTGTTGAGAATATATTGTTAAAAAAATACCATCTAGAGAACTAACTACTAACTACTGGCAGCCTATTACTAATTTTTTGTACAGTAATTTACTACACCAATACAGACAACATATCCCTTTAAACTATTAAAAATGCCAATAAAAGTCAATTTTTCTAACTTTTCAACATCAAAAGATTTTGGGGAAAGATTAAGGACCCATAATGCAATACGCATTTATACGTATATACGTAAACATGAATCACAATCACAGAAAACTAACAATTATTTTTGTAGTTAGTTGCAATTAGTTTCTCTCTCTCTCTCTCTCTCTCTCTCTCTCTCTCTCTCTCTCTCTCTCTCTCTCTCTCTCTCTCTCTCTCTCTTTCTCTCTCTCTCTCTATATATATATCTTTGTCTCATGCAACGTTAAAAATAATGATTGTTTCCTGTCGCCAATTTCATTTCTCTGCAGCGAGCATATCATCATTTCTGTAATATGACAAGCAGCACTCTAACTTTGAGTTCTTAAAAAGTCCTACTTTTTTTTAGAGGTGAATGGCTTATTAAATTAGCCCTTGGTTTTGTAGCTTGTTTACATTACACCTTGTCACATTGCAGCTTTAAGATATTGTTCTGTTTTTCAGAAAGGACAAAAAGGCAGTTTTGCTCAATAGAAAGTCAATGGGAAGGGTTAGAATGCCCCCATCATTTCCCCACCCTCCCCTTTGTGTGGGCATGGCCTGCATTTGTCTCTATACTGAGTAGTGGTGGAGTTTATTTGTGCTCTTCTTTTCATATTTCACCTGCAGCAAATTGACGGTTAGCAATGGAGGGTTGTGGCTAAGCATATTTTACCCAGGTCATCAATCTGACATCATCAGACAAGAACTGTCATTCCAAAGCAGAAGCAAAGTGAGTTTTTTAGTGGATTAACTTGCACAGATTAATTGTTCATTTTAAGATTAACAATGTGCACCAGTAAAACAAACATTGTAGATTTTGATATCATGCACACTTCAGGTCTAAACTAAAACTGTAAGAAAGGTTTGAGCTTAGGATGTTAAAGATTCTATGCAAATCTGCTGAGCCCAAGGTGCTGCCATGCACTTAGTGACTACTATGCTGCAATAAACTTTGCATGATTTTTTTTCTTACAGCGGTCAACAATATCTATTTGATAGAAGTATATTAAAATGGTGCACTATTAATAAGCTTTACTAAATCTGCAGTTAAACAATTCTTTTTTTATATCCAGAAAATCATCATTAAAAATGCATTCACTTGTCACATATCATTTTACTGTACCGTCTCGGGTCTTTTCTTGCCATCAGGCTCAATAGTGTGGAAGCAATGCTGGATAATGCTGTTCTTAGACTGTCGCATGACCTTAACAAAATAACAAACAACTTTAACATTTCAAAGAGACGAGAAGCAAACAGTGAATGCATGCAGAGGAGGAATCTCTTACCTCTTTAATGTTTCTGTACAGAAGATCATTATTTTTGTCCAGAAATCCTGACATATGGAAATCAAACAGGTCAAGTTAAGGAAAAAGACTTGTTAGTCTTAAAACTGGTTGCAACGAAAGACTTGAAAAACTGTACAAAAGAATCCCTCTTAACTTAGTGCTCAGCCAAAAAACGCAGGTGCAAATGAAATATTCATCAAAGGCGGCAACACCAAAGCTCCAAAAATACAAATTTATTAAATTAAAAAAGCTGACACAAAGCGTGTTGACTTACCAACAACCGAGTAAGTAACCTCTCCAGCATAGTGTAGAAGTCTGAAGTCTCCTCGTTCCAGGGTCTTGCGTGTTTTCTGGTCAGCCAATTTGTGCCTGAGATTTGGAGAATTTTAGATTACCACAGTTTAAGCTCTTGCTGTGATCAAACCATTACCTTGTTAGAAAAGCAGTCAATTCAATGAAGTAAATACTAACATATATATTTTATTCTAACAATATATAATATATAACATTAATACTAACATATATAATTTATATATTTTTTAAATCTTCTTAAAAGAAGTGAACAAATTTGTATTCAACTACTCTATGTAAGTTCTTCAAATAAGCTTTTGATTAAAAATAAATATGTTTTTAAAAACTATCTGTATCCATCTAATAAAATAAATTCTCCAATATTTTCATAAAAATAGTTGTATCATTACATTACCAATTAGGCAGACTAAAACATGTAATATAGCCTATATGGCACTTGTTCTAGATGCAAACAGATGCACATTTCCCAAAATGCAACAATGTTTTGACTAAAGCCTGTGACTCTAATAAATAAATTGATTATATTTAATTTAACAGATTAAATCCTGCTCCATGAAGTTTTTAGTTATCCTAGAGACCTTGGTGGCAACTGAAATCACATACTTTCCTACTATACAGAAAGCGAAAAACAGTAAGTTACCAAATTGACATTGCGTTATTGCATTTAAGACAGGGGTGTCCAAACTCCTGGAGGGCCAGTGTCCTGTGGTTTTAACTCCAACTTGCCTTAACACAACTGCAAGGATGTTTCTAGAAATCCTAGTACAAGGGTGGCCAACCCTGTTCCTGGAGAGCCACCTTCCTGCAGATTTCAGTTGCAACCCATATCAAACACACCTGAACCAATTAATTAGGACCTGAACACTACGTGATAATTATAGGCAGATGTGTTTGATATGGGTTGCAACTGAAATCTGCAGGAAGGAGGCTCTCCAGGAACAGGGTTGGCCACCCCTGGCCTAGTAAGAGCTTGATTAGCTAGCCTAGGTTTGTCTGATTGGGGTTGGAATTAAACTTTGCAGGATACCAGCCCTCCAGGACCGAGTTTGAACATGCCTGATTTAAGACTACCATTAAAGTGAACATTAAGTGGGATTTCAAAGGTTTACCCACGTGACAAAATGAGGATGGCCACTCATCTTTCCCTCTAGCTTCTCCAGGAATGTAAAATCTGTGGCTTCTCCAGGACGCAGACATTCTTCATCCTTTATTTGTGAGACACATTATATGGCAGATGTGACCATTTGTCTTTAATAAAGCTTTAAAGGGATAGTTCACCCAATAAAGTATAGATTCGGTCATTTACTCACCCTCCACTTGTTCCAAAGCAGTTAGAGATTCGTTCTTCTATTAAACACAAAGCTGTACTGAAGAATGTTGGAAAGCAGCAGCCATTGTCTACCCTATATGTTTATTTCTAATATGGTTGTCAATGGCTGCAGGTTTCTAACATTGTTCAGAATATCTTGTTTTGTGTTCAACATTTTGAACCACATGAGTAATGAGTAAACGATGAGGAAAGTTTCATTTTTGGGTCAACTATCCCTTTATTGTGTTTCAGCTTGAATCCGTTTCACTCACCAGTACTGATATGATGCCTCTGTGTTTTTCCTCCACCAGGTCACAGATGATCTTATTGTTGAAATATGGCACGGGTTCCCACTGACATATGTCAACAAGAAGATAGCACACATGGTCAAGCCGATTTATGGCACAAACTATCACTGTCCGAAGATTAAGGAATATTGGTTTCAAATAAATGTTGCATGTACTTCACCTCGATTCCCTCCATCTCGTACTCCTCCTGCTCTGATTTGAGAGTGAGCTGGATGAAAAGTTGCTGAAGCTTTTCATTGCAGAAGTTTATGCAGAACTGTTCAAAACTGAGGTGTAAACAAGGTATTCATACACATGATAACCATTAGTGTAACACAATGAATCACATTCTACATAAAATTTACATAATATATGAGTGTGTATTGTGTATATTTATTACACACATATACATATATATATATATATATATATATATATATATATATATATATATATATATATATATATATATATATATATATATATATATACATATATATATATATATATATATATATATATATTGGAATTAATGTAAAATTACAGTAGGTGTGTTGATTTTAATAGAATATATATATATATATATATATATATATATATATATATATATATATATATATATATATATATATATATATATATATATATATATATATATATATATATATATATATATACACACACACACGCACACACACACACACACACCCACACAGATATATTTATTCAAATAATATTTTAGTTACTGAATATCTTCAGAAATAGAAAAATAATTAATTTAAACATGCAAACTATTGCAAAACAAATACAACTTACAAAATTTCAACAGATGTTTATATATTTTTTTGTTTCTCTTGATTTTTATTTAACATATACATATGTTATATACATTTGGGACCATTGTCTTAAGATATTTTGTCAGATTAGCTCCGGATTTGGCTTCAGTACTGACTAATCTAATGCATAGGCACAAATATAATATCATATATATATTATTGTTTTGCATATACTGTAAAAAGGTGTGCACACATATTATTTAAATACATGTGCTTTAGCGTTGGATGTGATTCATCATGACTAGTCATTTGACAAGACTAAACATAAATCAAAATGTCTATTTAGTACTTTACAAATATTTAATTCACATTCCGACAATTTATTAACATGAAACAGCAATAAGGTCATCAGCATAGTGTTTTTTAACATTAGAGTTGGCCCATTTCTTTGTGTCTAGAGGGCTTGTTCTGACACTGTACTGATGAAAAGGTTATTAATTAATTTTGTTGACATATTAACCCCTTTCAAGAGTATTTTTGAAGGAAACCATTACAATAAATGCATGTGGTGAATGTGTACGGTTACAGTGTTTAAGGTTTACCTGTTCACATCAAACACTTCAAATCCATAAATGTCCAGCAGTCCTATCACTGTCTTTCTGGTTGAATCCTGCATTGGTAATAGATTAATAAACTTATAACTCATTGACTAATTCACACATTTAAATAAACTACAGTAAAAAAACTGAGTATGTAAACCAAGCCTACCTTATTTGCCAAGGATTCGTTTATCTTATTTACAAGCCATGAGAATGTGCGGCCGTAGATGGCTTTGGCTAGTGCGTCCCGGGCATACTTTGCATGTTCAGCAGTGAAAGGGCTTAAAACCTGAAAATAAAAAATACCACATAATCATGCATTTCTGAAATACAGTAATGTTAATAATCATAACAGGGTTTTTATACTCAACTAAAACCCCAAATTAAGCTATTTTTTGTTACTTGAAATACAACAAATGTCAACTAAACTAATATGTATCATACTTAAACTTAATTTCTTTCAGCTTTTTGTCAACAAACTATATAAATTTAAACAAGGGTACATTTACACCACACCTTTTCAGGTAAATTCAAAACATTTTTTATGTTTACGTGAAACTACAAATGTTAAGCAGCTTTGCAACGTGTCATACACAATACATTAAACTACTTAACTGGATTGCAGTGAATGAAATAAATATTACTAACAAGCACATGCAATGTAAATAGGCTAGCATTTAATCACATTGACTAAATTAAAGTAACTATAAGTACTTGTACATATAGACAACGCTACTAAGCCTGTGTTCAGAATCCTGCCTCACCTCTTCAGCTTTGGCTTCAATCTTCCTGTGAGTTAAACCCTCCTGCAACATGTCTGAGGGGATGCCTAATAACTGAGGGAAAAAAGACAAAGCAAGAGGCCAACACTGGCATTACAGCTTTAACGATCAAACTTGTAGTGCATAGCTATTCCAAATCTTAATATAAGCGACAGTCAAACATACTTTAGACAGCCAGTGTATTTCCCCACTGCTGTTCAGTCTGGCATAACCCTGAAAAGTGGCCTCAAAGTGAACATTGCCAAGATGAAGAACACTGGCAATGATCGCAAACAGATGCTGGAACAAAAACAAAATATTAACCAATGATTTCCAGGGTTCAATGCTAAGGTTTTTTTTTTAGAATTATGCTTTATAGGTTTAAATTATAGACAGAAATAACTGATGAACCGGTGTTGTGCCAAGAAACGCACCCCTGTTGTAAAATGTAGCCCCTCTGAAATGTGCATATATTTAAAATTAAATTGATAAAAAAATATAATAATCGAGTTATGACAACTAACTCAGACTGAGGTGACTATCTTCCTTACCTTATAGAAGATATTAGATAAATTTAATTTAAATGCAATACTGATTAGATTAATTAAAGTGAATTGTTTAATGTGTGAATGAGTGTTTATGGATGTTACCCAGCGATAGGTTGCGGCCGGAAGGGCCTCCGCTGCGTAAAACATATGAAGGATATGTTGGCGGTTCATTCCGCTGTGGCAGTCCCAGATTAATAAAGGGAATAAGCCGAAAAGAAAATGAATGAATGAATGTTTAATGTGTGGTTTAGTTGAAAACTACAACAGTTGTATGTTCTTCGTTTGTTCAAAACCCATCAAAATGCCTAATTTTAGAAACAGGCTCATTACATCAGTTTATACTACAGTCAATATTTTTATTTTCATTTATTTGTACACCTAGTTTTATATCGCATTTTACTTCTTGTTTATGCATGATCCATCATATTAGCTTACGTTTGAATCAATTATGGCTATTGACTTGTTTTTTAATATAGACAAAGAATGAAAGTCTATAAAGGGGGTGCAGGGGTGCATTTCTCGGGACAACACTGGGACTGCAGTCAGATCATAAAGCAGACTAATGTTGATCTTCTTTAAAGGTGTCAGTGCTGAAATGGACAAAACAACAGGCCTAATACAAAATATTTTAAGATTAAAATATGAAAAAATTATCAGATAGTAATTCTGGTCAATTTTCCAAACGGATAAACAGCACTCTGTAATATTTTAGCATCCTTCACTTTCATATTCGACATGATTCGACATTAATACAAAGACTCAAATGTGAATAACAAAGATCATCTTACCTCAATGTCTTTTTCACTAAACTCAATGATAGTAAGTGCTTTCTGTACAGTTTTCCAGTCACTCTTGTCATTAATGGAGCTCACTTTGGCACATTCTCCCTGTCAAAAACAACAGAATCAATGTATTTCGGTTATGGCTCTGCTTGTATATCCTTCATTCTTCTTTAATTTCCAAACACATTATTATATCTGCGTTTCTCACCTGAATAAGATAGCGGTAGCTCTGACAGTTTCGCTCCAAACCAAGCCAGCGAAGAAGCTCATCCTCTCCTCCTTCAACTAACTGATAGAAAATATGGAAGTTCCTTTCTCCATGATTTTGGTGAACAACCCTTGACTTCTCCAATAAATAACTTAAGATGTGGCCTCCAACTGCTGCTCCCTGAAAGAAAATAGAAAAAAAATACACAGTTAATGAACGCTTTCTCCTATTCTACAATATTTAAGAATCTGACTTCTACCTGGTGGTCGAATTGTATGTCCATATACTTTCCAAATCGACTCGAGTTGTCATTTTTCAGGGTTTTGGCATTTCCAAAGGCCTGTAGATAGAGTGTTCTTATGCTTCATACTTCATACTTTGAGCATGTGAATTGAGAATATACCAACAGACAAAATTCTGACCTCCAGGACGGGGTTGGAGAGAAGGAGGCGATCTCTGACGTTGTCCAGGAGTCTGGTGCTCGGGCAGCTCACAGCATAAAACTGCAGGACCTTCTTAGAGGCCTCCGTCTTGCCTGCACCACTTTCACCAGAGATGAGGATGAAGTGGTTGCTGGTTTCACTGATCATTGTCCGATAAACATTGTCAGCAAGTGCAAAGCTGACAAGTAAAAAAAAAAAGTAGCATTAAATAAACATCACATCTGAAAACACTGTTAAAATCTGTCAATGTTCATGTAAGCCCTGCTATACAGTCAGTGATATAAAGTAATTACAAATACTCAAACTACTGTTATAGAGTAGTTTTTCCTCAGAAATTGTAATTTACTAAGTAGTTTTAAAATGTATACTTTTATTTTCCCTTAGGTACATTTTTAGAGCAGTATCAGTACTTTTACTCCACTAATTTCCTTCAACCTGCAGTCACTACTTTATTCTTGTCTATGAAGATTAGAAAAATCAGTCCTGTGATTCCTGTCCAATCAAATCGCAGATAGAATGTAAAAATCGCATTATAATGAACTACCTCAAGACATGCAGCAATCTGATTGGAAGCATTAAAAGTGACCAAGAATATACTTTACATGCAATGACCCAAAGACTGTCTGAATGTCACTGATGAGAAGATAACGGATGTTTATTGTATGATGACCGAAATGGCCTTAAACAATAACAAAATGAACTACAGAATGTTACGTTTACACACACATCCACAAATTACATGTAAATGCATTAACCTTTCCCTGCATAAAACTTACAACTCCTGAATACTTTGAAAAGGGCTATTTATTCATACTTTAAGTAATATTTCTAACAGATCATTTTAATCTACTTGCAACACAATTTTGGGCAAGTAATGGTACTTTTACTTGAGTATGACTTTTCAGTATTAATTTCTTTTCATTTCAATTGAATATAGCCAATATATTTTGGTACATTTATACAAAACAGTTTTATTAAACAATTAATAATACAAAGAAAAATAATACATTTATGCAAGAATTTAAAGAAAATTGATACATTTTTCCTGTTCATCAAACTTTTATTTAATTGTAAAAACCATAAAGCTCCATTAAAGTTATTATGAGAATTGAAAACAATATTTAATATTTTACTAATATTTTATTAGTTAGAAAATGTTATGAATAAAAACATCAAAAGAATAAAAATATTTAAAATAGATTTCTTTGGTAGGCGCAATAACCTAGTGGTAAGCACACCGACATTTAGTGCAGTAGCACATCAGGGCATTTTGAATCCCGGTTCGAGGACATTTCCCAACCCTATCCTCCTTTCTCTCTCCAACTTCGCTTACTGTCTCATTATGTCCTATCTAATAAAGACCAAAAATAAATCTGTAAAAAAATAGAACTCTTTTGTACATTATAAATACCTTTACAGTTTTATTTAGCACAATTTAAAGTTGACATAAAGTGCATATATTCAATAAGTAAATAGTTTTCCAATTCCTACATAGTATGTATGTGTCTAATGGTGTGTTAGCAAAAAACAGAAATGTGCGCCCATTTAGAAAATCTCGAACGCAGGTGCTCGATCAAAAACAAACATTTGTATCAAAAGTTTAAAAGAAAATCGGCACACTGCTACTTTAGCTCTCAAAAAGTCTTTATTGTAACATTTAAGACTTTTTGAGAGCTAAAGTGGCAGTGTGCCGATTTTCTTTTGATCCAATGGTGTGTTCACACCAGAATGCGCAAATAAATCATGCTATTCATGCGTAAATAGACCCGTGAACATTTTGAGTTAATTTGCGTGTCAAATTCGCTTAATTCACACATCAAATTCACTTCACAATAGATGCAGATCTGAATCATGGGCAGGGCTAGCTTTGTTGCTAAATGGCTAACATGGATGTTATTGAGATAGTAGCTGTGCTTTATGTGCATAGATTCATTCGGCCCACAAGATACTTTCAGAGGTGTACCCAGCTCTGTGAGACTGGATGACGGAGGCTTTCAGCGGTGCTTAAGACTGAGTCGAGCCCAGTTTGATGAACTGTTCAATTCACTTCAATTCAGTTCAATTCAATTCAATTCAATTCAATTCTTTATTCAAATCTTTATTTCTCTCTTGCTTTTAAAAAGTAGATTGTGTCAAAGCAGCTTCACATAGAAGGTTATAGTAAATTGAAACTGTGTCAGTTAAGTTTAAGTTCAGAGTTTAAGTTCAGTTTAGTTCAGTTCAGTTTGGTTTAATTGTCACTGCTGAACATCCAAACACTGAAAAGCAAATCCATCAAGCAGCTCCACTAGTCCCAAACCAAGCAAGCCAGTTGTCCTCTGGCGGCAATAGGATTTCCCCTCAGGAAACCAATAACAAGCACTACGTCAAAATCTCTTCTCTACAAGAGCAAGCTAATGATTGGTTACCGCTGTGAGAATGTCACGCTGTGAACGCTCAACCCGTATGAATTGCCTCATTTGCACGAATTGCATCGTAGGATGTTTATTCGCATCTTTGCATTGACTTAATATGTAAATCACTTGCGCTTGATGCTTCATCCGTGTCTGGTGTGAACGCAGCATTAGGCAACTTACAAAATTCCCCAAAAATGGATTTATATGCTAAAAGCCCAAAAATTACCCCTAGAATGAAATTCCATATTGACCATATTTGGAAAGGTCTTGAATATTAATGAGCTCTGGTCTGATTTTTAACAGCTGGTGTTACTTCCTGCTCTCTCTCAAACACACACACAGCATGATGTACTCTGAAATAAACGTGTACAAAATAATCGTATTTCATTTGTCAAAAATATGAACAAATTTAGAAGAAATTTAAAAAGTCTTTAGATTTTCGTCATATGGTACTATTATTACACATTTTTTATTTATAACAGTTATATGTCTTTCCTTTGATTATATGAAAACTTACATATGAGGCGGCAGCTCAAAAAAGTTGACTCCCATGTAAATGTCCATTTGTTTCTTGGTATAGATACCCAACTCTTTATATGGATTAACTGACACCAGAAGGGTCCCAATGTAGGTCTAACAGAAAAGAGAAAAACAAGCACATTTAAGAAAAAGTTAGGTCACACTTTATTTTGATGCTCTGTTTGTTGAATTTAGTTACAGTGCATCTACATGCCAACTAATTCTCATTAGATTATAAGTAGACTGTTAGGTTGGAGTTAGGGTTAATGTAAGTTGGCATGTACTTGCAAATTTCCTTATAGTCAGTTAAATGTCTGTTGAAGGAGCAGTATCAGCAGATATTAAGCAGACAGTCTGCTAATACTCAAATGGACCATCAAAATAAAGTCTTCCCAGAAGTGAAAAGCCAGTCTTTTGCCTAAGAAGTGATGAAGTTTATGAATATGTAGTAAATATGATGAATATGATTTTAACTTTTTCTTATGAAAGGATCTGCCAGCATATGTGAACTTTAATTGGTTAAAGATGAACAATAAGTAAATATGACTCCTCAGCAGTTTCGTATGTGAGGTTTTTCAAGGTGCCTTTAAACAAATTCTCCATGCTGAATCATCAGCAAAGTGAGTTTCCATTGCCTGCAAAAAGCCAAATGAGATGTACAGAGAGCATTTTCCTTTAATAGACTTCTTGTGTGCAGTGACCTGTGTTCAGCATGAGAGTCCACATTATTCTCTCCCCCATCTCAATAATGAGAGTAACCGTGATACTGGATATTGCATTGCCGGCCTTTATCATGATCTATTGCACCTACTGGAGAGAGAGGAGGACTCACATATATGAGGTTCTCATTGAACCGTTTTTTCAGGTTGTCCATGAATGCCGTTTCACTGGTGTAGGCGTCTAGAAGGACAAAATCCTGAATCCCCACCCGGTCCCGGGCCGTCAGAGAGCCCTCCATCTCCTGCAGGATCCGCTGACAGCGCTCCTCTAAACTCTGTTAATCACAGACACCAAAAATAACACAAAAGGTGTGGGTCAGGTATTATTAAAAATGGCATTATGTCTTAGTTTTTATGTTGGCAGAAGATTAAACTCCATACTATTGAATAAATACTGAACAGATCGTTCTTTGAATGGCAATTATTGCAAAATAAATATTAATAATAAGCATAACCTACTTTTATTTACTCCAGCTTTATTATATTATCCCAACATTAAGTAACATATCAGTTCGGGTGTGGACTTGAACTAATCCTGTCAACAATATAGCATCAGAGCCCAGTCTTACTTATCTAATCTAAAATGTCTTTCTGTACAGTTCATCAATCAATGCTGAGCATAGCAGGGTCCATCCTGGTTTTCTGACAAACAGGATATTATTTTTGTGTGTTGATAAAATTGTACAGTATGTCCTCTAAAAAGACCCTATATATATAAATGGTATGTCTTTTTGTATATTTTGCAGAGTCCACCCTGTTGGCCATTGTCCACAGGTGGCTGAGGATTTCTATTAGGCCAGCAGGATATTCATCTGATATTGCAATATTTTACTTTTTTTGTTATAAATATTGTGATATGATTACAGTTTTACAAAAAAATGTTTGAATAGCACTATTTGACAGTTTTCTGGGTAGCTTTTTTTACATTGATTTGTCTCATTTTTAGTCCAAATATATAAAAATTCTTAGATTAAGCAAAAATAATTTTTTGTTTTCAACTTCAAAAGAGTTCATTCATTCATTTTCCTTCAGCTTAGTCCCTTATTTATCAGGGGTTGGGCACAGTGGAACGAACCACAAACTTATTAAATAAGAATTAAGTTAAAATGAAGTTTCTTTTTCGTCTTAAAACAAGCAAAATTATCTGCCAGTGAAGTAAAATAATTTTGTTTTCACTTTTTTTTCCACAAGAAAAAAACATTTTAAGTAAGGTAAGGTAAATTTACTTTCAATTAAGCTCTGAAATGAAATTAATATTTATCTACCTAAATTAAGTTTTATCTACCTTTTTGTGGTGAAAAGTGCACTCTAATATGATCAAATATATGATTTTTGGAACAGGAAACTATAAAAAAATGATGACTATTTTACAGGCTTTATTAGGTTAGCTCTATGACTTTTAAAACACAATGAGTTATTTATTAGATTTATTAGCAATATACAAATTTGTGAAATGTTTCAACATGGAAATAACTTTTAATGTAACTGCAGAGTACTTTTAATGCAGTTTCTAATTGTAAGTTACTGCATAAACATCCTTAGCATCACTATTATTTTAACACATTTACACAGTTCGTATTATGGTTTGGGATATACTTAAAGACTAATTTAAAACTACACCTGCATGATATTTTACAGAAACAAACTACTTGTTTGGTTTTCTTGTATTACAGATCTGTCTTCATTATTTATCTAATAAATGTATTTAATAATAAAAAGTGAGAAAAGAAAAGTCCAGTAGCAGCCCTTACCTTCAGTGCAGTGAATGTTTAGTCTCTGTGTAGTGATGTGGGAACTGTGTGTGTGATCTTAACCGGTTTTGTAACGAGCATCAGCGATTATTTCAAGTATGACAGGAAACAATGTCATATCACACTCACCACTTCCACCATGGGAAGTCATTAATAAAAAGTTTGCTAAGGAAGCGGGGGTCTGCGTGTATGTCAAGAAACATCTGTCTGAAACAGAAATCGTTATGGATTTATTGCCTTGCATCCTGAACAGCGCAGGTTTGTCCTATCTTGGTTCCGTTAAACTTGAGGGCAAAACTATTTCTGTCCCAGATTACACAGTTTCTCTCTGTTCCCATCATGGGATGGATTTTGGGCCAAGGTCAGTCACGGACATACACAAACTCCCAATAAATGAACTATTTCTGTCTGATGCTACTGATGCTTGATTTACCTCAGGTGGAACACACACATTCTCTCTCCCTCACACACACACACAAATCACTACCTGAAAACATCTTAAACCACAAGACACACACAATGAATTACATCCGTTTTCATTCTGGAAACTGTCAACTTGTGATTCTTTCAGCAGTTCTTGACTACATTACTTAGAGGGGTAGTTTTGGATTTGTTTGTATGTGTTTATCTCAAAAATAGATGACTATTGACATATGAATCACCAAGAACCATGAATTCAGCTGAAAATCCTCTTCTAAATCTTCTTTTAAAAGTCATCTAAATCTTCAGTGACCTGAGGGTGAGTAAACTAACTGTACATTTCCTTTTTTGGATGAACTATCACTGTCAACCCAATAAATTAACTGTACACCTCAAAAGTGAAAGTGAAGAGACCAGGAAATGTTTTAAAAGACAAAGCTGGCATCACACACGAGTCCTGTCTATCAGCTGGCAAAGAGTACTCAGACTAGAGCCAAGATGAGAAGCCAAGCCTCCGGCAGTCTGTCAGCGTTCCTCTCTCATTACACACAGCTTGTCATGTAGTGCATCTATTTAAAAGACCATCATGATCTTAGATTTAAACTCACGGTTGGAAACTCTTCATTCTCGATTCAGATCTCCATTTGAAAGACTTTTTTTTACTTTAACATTAGTAGATTGTACAATCTGAATATTTAAATATTGATAAGTTTCCCATTATAATGGTTCCCTTTAGACCTTTTGGTGACTATATGCAACTCTTCAACTAAATATCAACTAACGCTCATTAGAATATTTGTAAACATTTAGGTTATGTTTGGGAATAAAGTGTCATACTTGCAAAGCTATACATAGTGACTTGTATTCAGTAGATTATAAAGGGGACCAACAAAATAAGTAGATATTCAGCAGTCTAAAGACTCTATTTTAACGATCTAAGCACATAGTCTAAGGCACACAGTGCAGATGTACATCTGGCATGTCCCAATCCACTTTTGCTATTTTAAAGACAGAAAAATTGTCCTTATTCTGGTCTTGGCCTCCTTCATTGGCGTGGATTTGTAAAATGGTGGTTGGTTGTTTTAGACTCATTCCAATCCATATTTAATTTTGTAATTTTATTATAAGTTTTTTATAAAGTTTGTATTATAAGACAGGGTTGTCTCTGTTTTTAAATATTTAGGTCTAATTTTAGATTCTCAATTAACATTCCAAAAGCATGCCAAGAAGGTTATTAAAATTGTTCAATTTAATCTGGCCAACTTCAGGCATATACGACCTTACTAGACTAATGAAGCAGCAAAACTTTTTATGCACTCCATGATTTTTTCTCATATTACACATTGTCTTACTAGTTGGTCACATGCTATAAAACCGTTTTAAAATCTGTTGAATCACTTTATAAACAGGCACTGAATGTATTTGATCAAAAGTCTATTAGGTATCATCATTGTAATATAATACAAAAACATTATTTATTATTAAATAATCTATTATTAAGATTGGGTAAAGTTGAGCTAACCAATATTTTTCAGCTGTAATTACATACCTGATCAGGTATGAATCAAAAAACAAAAAGGTCATTTAATTTAGATTTCCATTTTGGTGTCACTGTTACATTTCCGAGTGACATTACAGCTAATTTTGAAGGAAAGTCTATCTGACTGACTGACCATCATCTGAGAGGCCATTCTATTGTCCCAAAACTCCAGTATGTCACAGGATCCCAGTTCTCAGCTCACAGTATGGCTTAAGACTTCATAAAGAGCTAGAGCTCACTGTAGGCCACTAGCATAGTTTTGTTACTGCCATGACAAATATTTTACATTAAATGTCAAAATCCAAATTTTCCCTCTTCAACGTTTTTCTTCCATTTCTTTTTCATTTTTAACATTTGGTTTTCCCTATGCAAGTTTTAAGATTTTTGTGGAAAAATGTAAATGACTTTTTGTAGAGTCACATGCAATTCTAAAATGTATATAAGATAAACAGAGGTACTTATGCTATAAATAATATACAAATGAAATTATATTAGTTATAACTGAAAAATTGTGCATACAATTCACATACTTTAAAATTATTATTATTATATTTTTTTTATTTGGTTCAGTTTATGTAGGCTATTATTACATATTCAAAAATCAATCAGGTACAGTGATCTGTTTTTTTCTGTCTATATGAATCACAAATAAATATGAAGCCAAATATTTAGCAAAACTAATAAGTAACCAAAATTCTACATATTTTATACACATATAATCTGCTTTTTCATCAAACAAATACAATAAAATGTACAACTACATATGAATTACCTCAGTATCCATTGCTTTTTTTCCCAGAAGAAATGACTCCCTGTTCTCCTAGTATTAGTCCTTAGCAATTCAAAGAGCTTTCAGAGTGAAGTTTGGCCTGACATGACGGAAACTCAGACATGTGATCCACTTCACATTCGGTTCTAATCAATTCTGCTCTCTTTTTCCCTATCGCACATCTTTTTTTACCTTGTTAGCGTTCTCAGGAAATTATTTCAGTTTAAGCGGCTCTAATAAACTCAGCCCGTGGTCTGCTCCAAGATGCTGAATGATTCATGCAGGGGCAGCAAGAGAAGATCTCATTCAGCGCCTCTCCTTAGCGGCCGCTGCCCCACCATGTGTAACACAAGGCTGTGGAAACCTGAGCTCGCACCCTATACTCCCTCCCCTCCTACCTGACTTCTTCTGCACAAAATTACATTGATGGAGTCTCGTTACTGATCTTTGATTAGATGGATCCCTTTCTGCTAACTACTACCCACTCACCAAAACGTGGCCCGTGGCTCCTTGCCCGTTTGGTTTCAAATTGGCTCATTTTTTAAGTTTACAAAATGATGGCGGTGTAATGGTAGGGTGGTCAGTTGAGACGAAACCCGAGTTAGTGGATGTTTACCTTATTACTGTAAATGTATGCTTAAGTACTGGCCTCTCTCAGGTAATGTATGGCTCAGTTGCCCTACTTCACTTTTCAGCCTCTTGTCTTGAGATATTTGTTTCCATTATTAATCAGGTGACTGTAAATTATAATGTGTATAATCAGTGAACGTCTTGGCATATAAATACGATTCAGGTTTAAAGCTGCACAATATATTGTTTCAGCATCAATATATGAAATTAGCATACAGATAAAGGCAAAAATATTAGCCCCTTTGTGAAATCATAATTATTTTTCTAATAAATTAAAATAATTTTTATTGGATTTAGGAAATTTTCACAGTATTTTAACTATTATATTTGTTCTTCAAGACAATTCATTTGGCTGGAATAAAAGCAGTCTTTAGTTTAAAAAAAAAATAAATAAATGTCTGACTTTGCAGTATAGTACAGCCCTATAGGCCAGTTTGACAACAAACCTTTGTTTGTAGTCGAAAAGCAGACAAACTGTCACCGGCCACTTTATTAGGTACACCTGTCCAAGTACTTGTTAACACAATTACAAGGCAGCAACTTAATGCATTTAGGCATGTAGACATGGCAAAGACGATCTGCTGCAGTTCAAACAAAGCATCCGATTGGAGAAGAAAGATGATTTAAGTGACTTTGAACATGGCATGGTTGTTGGTGCCAGACAGGCTGGTCTGAGTATTTCATAAACTGATGACCTACTGGGATTTTCACGCACATCCATTTCTAGGGTTTACAGAGAATGGTCTGAAAAAAAGGAAATATCCAGTAACTGGCAGTTCTGTGAGTGCAAATGCCTTGTTGATGACAGAGGTCAGAGGAGAATGGCCAGACTGGTTTGAGCTGACAAAGCCAACAGTAACTCAAATAACCCCTTGTTACAACCGAGGTGTGCAGAAGAGCATCTCTGAACACACAATACCTCAAACCTTGAGGCAGATGGGCTACAGCAGCAGAAGACCACACCGCGGTGCCAATTCTGTCAGCTAGGAACAGGAAACTAAGGCTACAATTCGCACAGGCTCACCAAAATTGGACCATAAAATACTGGAAAACCACTGCCTGGTGTGATGAGTCTCAATTTTTGCTGCGACATTCGGATCCTATCAACAACATTAAAGCATGGATCTATCCTGCCTTGTATCAACGGTTCAGGCTGGTGGTGGTTGGGGATATTTTCTTAACACACTTTGGGCCCATTAGGACCAATTGAGCATCGTGTTAGTGCCACAGCCTACCTGAGCATTGTTGCTAACCATGTCCATCCCTTTATGACCACAGTGTACCCATCTTCTGTTGGCTATTTAAAGCAGGATAACTCACCATGTCATAAAGCGCGAATCATCTCAGACTGATTTCCTGAACATGACAATGAGTTCACTGTACTCAAATGGCCCCCACAGTGACCAGAACTCAATCCAATAAAGCACTTTTGGGATGTGGTGGAACGGGAAAATCCCTTCATGGACGTGCAGCCGACAAACCTGCAGCAACTGCGTGATGCAATCATGTCAGTATGGATCAAAATCAAATATTTCCAGTACCTTATTGAACCTATGCCAAGACGGATTTAAGACAGATCTGAAGGCAAATGGGGTCCAACCTGGTACTAAGTGAGCGTATAGCCCACCAAGCAAAAAAAAAAAAAAAAAAAAGGTGACCTGTACTGTCTACATCAGTCCTCACTAAAGCTTGTAAAATGGTTTGAAAGATTAAGACATGATTAAAATGATAAGCACTTGTATTTGATTGCTGCAAGCGAATTTGTTGTTTAATTTGTTTTACAATCGGACAGATATGGAGTTTTGTGGACTTTATTACAGTGAATGTATTACGACATAAACAATACTGATTTCATTCAACTGGTGGGAAAGTCATTGTTATGACAATATTATTTATAAGAACTTGAGAACCTAATTTCACACGAGACACGCTTTTTCAGAATTGCGCGATGACGCAAAAAATCAAATGAAAAGTTAGCCTAATAATGATTATACCCATCAGACTTTCTACAAACGTGTGATGTTTACCATAAACCAAGCAAAACCATATTTACTTACGAAGTGTCATCATCTATGCTTCCCTGCTCTTTGTACCAAATTAACAAGATAACTCAAGTAGCTTAAGTTTCCTTTTATCTATTTGACACATCTTGTGTCATTGGTCAGACCAAATGATTGTCCCGCCCCCAAACTCACGTCATTGGTTCAACTAATTTTACTGCGTTTGGAAGATTTGAAGCAAATATTTAGTCAGTTGTTAGTTCCGATTTTTACTTAGAATTGTCAAATAATTTCAAAGAGACAACAATAAAAGGTAAAGTAACCATTCTACAATGTCTATTCGACTAATAGTTTACCCACACGAAAATAAAACTATAATAATTTATAGTAAATATGCCATACTAACGTTAGTGGTTTTGGACTAAAGTGTATGTGTATATCTGTGTGTTATACTTTATATATTATAGTGGGCCTATTGACAACTTTTTTATTAATGAATGGCATTGCATATTGTAGAATTAACTATAGTGAACAGATAAACTGTAGTATACTTTAGTTTTTACTACATTAAACTGTCTGTGGTGTAGTATAAAATACCCCATTGTTTGAAAATCACTACAGTATTGGGTAATTTGTTTATATTACTGTAGCAGTTCTATTGCTTCACAGCAACTATAGAATTACCACAAAAAGATTAATTACATTACTTTTACTAAAGTATGGTTCACTTCAAATAACTATAGTATTTTATGCCTTGCAATTAACAAATCAACCAGGCACACAGGTGAATTATGGGATGGATGTAAAATGATTTATGGAATTCATAAATCGAAAATTCCACAGGAGCACAAGATGGCCATATTAATATTTATAACACTAGTTAGTGTCTTCAACCACCTTTGACCTAATTGATAGGTTTGTTGTTACTGTACTGAAACCGATGCTTTCTTGTAACTAAACACAACCCTCTTTAAATACAAAGAGATTAAAATGACCATGATGGTAGCTGCCAAAGATCATATTCCCTGCACAACATTAGAAAAAGCACATATGTGGGAAGTTTAAACATATGTGCACCACACAGTAATACAATTTCTATATATCATTGAATTTAGGTTAAGGTCAAAAGTCCATTGCCAAGAAATAAGCTCTCTGGCTACATACGATACAGTGAATAGTTGTTAAGTAGGACTTACCTTAGAGTTCAGGCAGTACATGTTTTAATGAAAATAAAACAAAATACGAGTCCAGTTGGGTTTGTTGCAGTTGAGAGTCTCGTGAGGGAATGGAGTAGTGCCAGTGGTGCAGAGAGCAGTGGTGTACTGTATGTGTTCTGGTGGCCAGTGGAAGAGAAAAAAAGGTCCAGGAAGAGTTGAAGTGGGACACTGCTTATTATGGCTGCATCACCTGGATTTATGGACATCCCGCTATGAAACATGCCCTGCATGGGCTGTCGTAGTGTCCTATTTTTCTTTGCTTTTTTCTTTTTTATAATGTGAGACTGGCCTCGTTCCCAAATGCTCAAGGCGGACTACACAGTGTTGTGATCTAAATATACATTTCAATTTTTTTTTTTTGTGCAAAATTTGATGTAGTTAAAAAACAGTATTGAACTGTCAATTAAAATCTATTTATGGAAATGCTAATGAGGTTGTGCATGAAAAAGACAGTATTTGAGGGTTGTGTTTTATAACATGTTTCACTAAACTTCTATCTTTCCACAAATACATTTTAAATTCTCTTTAAACTCTCTTTTTTTATCAAAATAGCATTTTACCTACAGGTGAGTGCATGGAATTACAGGTCGTATGCCCAATTTGACAAAGTACAGTAAATACATTTATTAATTGTGTTTATATAGTTATGTAATTGTTTTAGTACGTCAAGATGATCACAATGTCAACCTAGTTGCAGCTGTATGCAGCTGTGATATGTTTAACAACAACAAAAAAAGGATTTTAAAGAACAAACTGCATATTACTTCATAGAGCTGTCCATTCAACTGGCTTCTTTCCTGATGCTTTTAGTAACATATTCGCTTTAGAAAAGTGCCTACATCCAGAAAAGCCTAAATGTACAGAGTACGGTGATGGATGTGAAGTCTCAAGAACATGATGACGTTTCTGGGGGAGAAACAGAAATGAGAAAAAAGTTAATCTCTAAATGTGTATACTTTTATATTAGTTAAAATGAGTAAATTCTTGATAAATACAGTGCTCAGCATATATAAGTACACTCCTCACAAATCTCTCTTTTAAATTCATATTTTTAATAGGAAGCTCTACAATATTATATTAGTGCATATACATCGGATTAGTCAGTACTGAAGCCAAATCTGGAGCTTATCTAATACAATAACAAACGATAACAGTCCAAAAACTTGTACACCCAAAATTACATGTCATAGAAAAATATTAAATACAAATTAAAAAAAAAAAAGGAAAAATCAAGAGAAGCTAAAAAATTTAATAAAATGAATAATTTGGTTGTAATTTTGTAGTTTGCAATAGTTTGCTTGAATTTAATTGAATTATTTTTAATATATACTTTAAATATGTTTGGTGACTAAAATATTATTTTAATAAATATATCTGTTAAATAAGTCTGTTATGTTTAAATGCACCAAAAATAAATTGCCTTTATTCACTAAAATATGGATCAAAACATTAATTATCAAAATAAGGTGTACTCAATTATGCTGAGCATTGTATGTTAGCATGTTATACTTCTGCTCCTTTACCCTGTCAATGACTCTGCCTTTTTTCTGAGCATATGAACCCCAAAGCAGGAAGACCAGGCCTTTGAGGTTCCTGCTAAGCCACAGGACCACAGCATCTGTGAAGATCTCCCAGCCTCGACCTTCATGAGAGGTGGGTTGATGAGCCCTCACTGTCAGCACAGAATTTAGCAGCAATACACCTGACCATGGGAACCAAATTCACAATCAACTTAATAGATCAGTTTACCCATAAATGAAAAATCTGTTATAAATTAACTCACCCTCATGTCGTTTCAAACCCCTGAGAACTTTGTTCATCTTCAGAGTGCAAATTAAGATATTTTAGATGAAATCTGAGAGCTCCCTCATCCTCCTTTAACAGGACTAGTTCAAAATAAAATCCCAAAAACAGGTCATATGGTTTCAGTGGTTCAATTAAAATATTATGAAGCTACAAAATACTTTTGTGCGCACATAAAACAAAAATTACTGTATTCAACAGCTTCTTCTCCTCAGTGTCAGAATATGGCACAGATACCCAAACATTGAATTGGCATGCCATCCCATCTGAGAAGAAAGGGAGAATGATTTAGAGATTATCATTTCAAATTTAATGTAACCTTTTCTTTGTTTGTATTATCGATGACCTACAAAACAGCCAACTGAAATTAAATTGTTCTATTCAAATGGTGTAAATTAATCAGATTTAGTTTAGAATGTATATATTGTCACCCGACTGATGGAGAACAATACAGAGACTTTGGTGAGCGAATCAAGGCAAAGGCTTGACTAGTGTATTCAATGTAAGTGTAATAAATGTACTTGTTTACTTTTTTATTGCAATAATTTATAATTAATAAGTTATTCTGCATTAGTTAATACATTCAATGTCACGTTTTCTTTTTCTTTTTAATATTATGAAATAAATCAGAAAATTACCCATGACAACTTTTATGTAAAATGGTTCAGTATATTTATCTTCAGTAAAGTAAAGAAGTAAAGAACTTTTATTGTCATTGTAGTTATACAACGAAATGTGTTTGGTAACTCACAGAGACCAGCAGCAATATAAAAAGAGAGAAAACAAACAATAGACATAATACTAAAATATAAGATGCAAGATAAAATATACTAAATGTAATAAGTCACATAAAACAAACATTAGACATAATACTAAAAATATAAGATGTAAGATAAAATATACTAAATGTAATAAGTCACAGTATTTACATTGTGGCAAATGAGTGCAAACATGAATATCCATAAAGTGTCTTTGTGCATTAGCAGCAGAACATCAGGAAGATGGGGGAGTGAGGGAGGGAGGGGGGTGACTGTTAATGTGTACAAAGAGGAGGGGTGGCACAGGCTACAGCTCTGGGGAAAAAGCTGCTCCTTCAGACCATGGCTCTCAATGATATTTGGTTTTTTGTCCCTTTATACCGAAAAGTCTGGGCACCCTTGGTATAGGGTGTGCATTCACGAAAGTGCTGTGCACTGATGTATAACCAAGATGTTTGCATGTGACTTCCTCTGTTTGAAACAAAGCACAGGGCATCTGAGCTATGTCAAGAGAGCCACCAAGTGCAATATGCATAAAGAGCGAATCGCTGTCCTGAGTATGTACCCTATACTGACCCTATACTAAATAATTATTTTTGTTTTATGTGCGCACAAAAGTCTTTTAAAAATATAATGAAAATATTTCATATAAAAATATATATTTCGAAAAGACAAATATATTTCAAAATAATATGAAAATATTTCAATCGAACCACTGAAAGCATCTACTGTGGTGATGTATTTTAGTGTTTGGACTTTTGTACTTCGAAAGAGTCACGAGCGTTGTTGTCTATGGAGCATGAGGGAGCTTTCATATTTAATTTAGAATATTTAAATTTGTGTTCCGATGATGAACGAAGGTCTCAGGGATTTGGAACAACATGAGAATTAATAATTAATAACATCATTTTTATTTTTGGGTAAACTAACCCTTCAAGAAAACAGATTATAATAACACTTGTAATTCTTGATGTCTTAGTCATTTAGGCTCACGCACTACTGTTCTAAAGTTTGATAATATTACAAATGTGTAAAAAAATAGTTCTCAGTGAAACACAAAAGGGCATGCTGTACACTACCATTCAAATGTCTCCTTGGTAAGCATTTTTCAATGACAAAAAGGAAAGGTAATGTTGGTAAACGTTGTAACAATTCATAAATAACTAATTTCTTATGTAAAAATATTTCAAATCTATAGTGTATGTATATATATATATATATATATATATATATATATATATATATATATATATGTGTGTGTGTGTGTGTGTGTGTAATTTTGTAAAGCTGAAACTTTAAAAGCCATTGCTACAATCTTCAATGTAACATGATAATTTAGAAATCAGATCTAATCAATTTTGATCAGTTTACTGAGCACATTTTGCATTCTATTATAAATAAATAAATCTGACTGGTACCAGATATTTAAAAAATGTTTTTAGATTACCTTGTTTACCCCATTCTGTGAGGTCTCCATGTCCTGGGTGCTGGAATCCATCAATGTCTTCTTTTAGCTCCATAAATATGTTTTCCAAACTGCAATAAACAAAACAGAACATTTATAAATGTACTGTGTGATCTGATCTATTTTCTGTGTGTGTAGATGATAGGAAAATAAGCATTTGCTCAGCTGATCACATGTGGCACCTGGGAGGAGGTGATTTTGGCCTCAGCACACTGAAGGCCAAACCATGGGCCTGTCCTGGATGATGATAGGGGTCTTGGCCGAGAATAACAACTTTTACCTGTCAACCAAAATACAATCAGAATCAGAAAGGGCTTTGTTGCCAGGTGTTCGCACATTCAAGAAATTTGTTATCACAACAAAAAGCTTCTAGTGCAACAGAATGAAAGAGACAGGACAAAAAAAAACAGATAATAAATATATTTAAAAATAGATGTAAATAGTGAATGCATATATACAAATTGACAAGGTATGTACAGGTATACAATCAGTAGTGTGTACAGAAAACCACCTATACTTTTACACACATTAGGGAGCTTACATCTTCAATTGCGCACAAAGTTGTCCAATAAAACACCTGCTCGAGGCTGGGATAAACAGTAGAACATTTCCTCTCAATTGTAACAAAAGACATGAGCTGTAAAAACAAGAACCAACAGGTTAAAGTCTTGTTCTCTAACTTCCCCTGCTCATTGCTATTTTGCTAAAGTCTCATACTGAGTAGCATCACTTACTTTTGTAAAATATGGTTTTGCAAATTCAGTCCCAATGTGTCTTCTCCAGCTTTCTCCAACAGGCACAGGTACGTTTCGGCTGGCCAGTCTTTGCAGTGCAGCACGTCTGTTCTTCTCTATCTGACACAGCTGCTCCTCACTGAGCTGCATGCTCTCACCACTAGCTTGCTCTTTAGAGGGTCCATCATAATGAATCAAAACAAGAAATGATCAGAATAGCTTGCACCTGTGTGGCAGTGTTTTTGAAATGAATTGAAAGTATTATCAATGCATTAGGTGTACAACACGGTAAAGGACCAGGAAATACAAGAGATTTTTTGGATAAACGTTTTTTTACATTACCTAAATAGTTAGATATATGCAGTTTTTTCGAATTTATTAATGCTTAACCTACCTTCTGACATGTTCATAAAAAAGCTCTGAATGAGCGTGTTGTTGTTTCTCAGAGACCCCTTCACAAAAACTGCTGCTTCACCGTTATTCTGCCATGTCATGCAAATTCACATCCACTCTTCATTTGCAAAACTGAAAGTGAAACTTTAAACCTACAGTGTGCTTTCTAAACCATGACTGTAACTGTTAACCTTGCAGAGCCATGAAAAATCTGGTGATATTTACTGTATAAACATTTTATTAGTTAAAAAAAATTAAATGAAAATAATCATTTCATCTAAAAATAAGAATTCTGAGCAGGGCCGGAGTGGGACTCCTTTTCAGCCCTGGAGTTTCAAGCCTCAGACCGGCCCACCTCAGTTCACAACTGACTATATTAAAATAAGGTGATTTCCAAATCAGTTTCTAATGGCTCTATCACGTCTTTATCAAGAAAACTGCTGCTTTAGAACTTCAAATGTTCAACAACCCTAACAGTATTTTATGTCTTAACAATAAAAATGAAACAAATAAATAAATTACTCAGATGACTTCGATAGATGGATGGATGGGTGGATGGATGCATGGATGGATGGATGGATGGATGGGTAGATAGATTTTTTTCTTATTAAATTTGTTATAATAAAACGCTTAGACAAACAAAGCATGTTCCTCATTACCTAGTTCAACAGAGGATGCGGATGCCTTCACTAAAATCCTGTAAGTTTATACCAGTGGTTTCCAATTCCACTCCTCGGGCCCTCCCGCCCTACACATTTTGCACGTCTCTTTTATTTGACACACAAGGATCGGTTCATGGATCTTTCTGTTAGTGAGTTGATGATCAGTGTGACTTAAAAACTGCCATGAAATGGAAGTTAAAATGGAAGTCCTTTTTTCCTCTATTGTCAAGTACATCCACTAGAAATGGTCCTAAAATGAGAAAAAATGTAGGACTGTGCACAATTTCATTCTTTGAGAACCAACTGGAAGTGGGGGGTTGCTAACAAAAAGAAAGAAATGTAATGTCATGTAATGTGTGTACTTAAATAATAATACTAATATTATATTTTATTTATAACGCCTTTTTCTAAAACCCAAAGTCCTTACAAGAAAGTAAAAACAACAAAGCACAGTAAAACAATAACGAAATACAGTAAAAAACACAGTAAGAATAAAAGATATCACAATTTAAAAACAGTCCTAAGCAAATGAGTTTTAAGTAGCTTTTTAAAACCGTCCAATGAACCAGTATTCCTAATGTTAGTAGTTAAAGCATTCCATAGTTTGGTAGCATGGAAAGAGGACGCCCTACCTCCCATGGTGCTTAGTTTGAAGGGAGGCTGAAACAGTGTAGGACCAGAGGCAGAGCTTAGACAGTGAGAGGCAGAAGAAATGGATAACAGGTCACAAATGTAACCTGGAGCAGAACCATGAACCGCTTTACATGTTAAGATCAATGTCTTAAAATCAATATGAGACTTGACGGGCAGCCAGTGAAGCTGTTGGAGTATAGGAGTGACGTGAGACCGAGACGATGTATGCGTCAACACACATGCAGCAGAATTTTGGATGTATTGTAAAATCTTAAGAGAATTAGCTGGTAACCCTCCGAACAGAGAATTGCAAATATCTAATATACCGCATTTATTGTGTATGGCCATACACCCAAAGCATGGCGGGGGGTCTTTCCGCACCACCACCTGTATGTAGCATCCACATGGATGATGCGACGGCAGCCACAGGACAACAGTGTCAGTTTACTCACCACACACCAGCTATTGGTGGAGTGGAGAGACAGTAATAGAGCCAATTCAGTGGATGGGGATAATTGGGAGGCCATGATGGTTATGGGCAGAGAGGGCATTTGGCCAGGACACTGGAGCTACACCCTTACTTCCTACGAGAAGTGCTATAGGATTTCTAATGACCACACAGAATCAGGACCTTTCGAATCGGGCTCATCCGAAAGACGGCACCCACTGACAGTAAAGTATCCCCTTCACTTTTACTTGGGCATTAGGACTCACACAGACCACAGGTTGAGTGCCCCCTGCTGGCCTCACTAACATCACTTTCAACAGCAACCTAATTTTCTCATCTGGTCTCCTATCCTGGTACTGACCAGGCTCAGCCTACTTAGCTCCAGTGAGTAACCGTTCTTGGGATGCAGGGTGATATGGCTGTGGCTGAAAGAAGACTGATGAATGGATGAAGGCAGAGCAGAAACGAGACCCTCACTGATAACCCCTCCTAAAAGCCCAGAAGGAAAGAAAAGTAGTGGGGAAAAGTAGTTTGTGAGGAGGAAAGATTATGATATTTGATAAAATTTCAGATACATCCTTTAAAACAAGCTCGACTATATGCATAGAAAAAATAAGGTCAGTGCCAAAAGCCTAGTGGTTAGTGGGTCGACACATGGCACCAAGGTGTTCACGGTGACCTGAGTTCGATTCCCAGCTTAGTCCTTTGCCAGTCCTTTACCTCTCTCCGCTCCCCTCACTTTCCTGTTTGTAATCTCCACTGCCCTGTACATTAAAAAAGAAAAGTACATTTTGATTTCATTTCAAATGTAACATACAATAATACTTACTGTAATACATACTATATATGTAACAAAATTTCTACTGGATCAAAGAATCTCACAGATCACTTTGATCTGGATCAGTTCCTGTTAGCGGTGTTTGTAGGAAATATGATGCAGTGATGTGGGTTATTTGCTCAAGAAAGGAAGGAGTGCTTGAGGCAAACCTCCTCACTTAGTTTACCAAGTCTGAAGAGTTGATGTAAGAGTGGCACACTGGTCAAACCTGTTCAAGGTTCTAGAAGCGATTTGGCACAGAGCAATCTTAAATTAAAATTTATGTTGATTCTGGAACATCATTCCCATATTTGAAACTGTATTCATAACTAAGTCTGATTGGCTGATTGAAATGTTGTTCCAGGATCAACACAGATGTTTATCCAGGAGCATGTCCTACTTGGTTGTATTTAGTTAAAACCAGGTGAAATGAGTAGGTTGACAAGATCAGTGCAAGTGGCTTATAATCGCTGGAAAGACGTCAGGTAATGCTGATTCAAATCTGTCCTTTCATTTTTTTCACTGTTTCATAGAGATTTTCATTGGCTAAAAAATAAAAATCGTGGCCTGAAAATTTACTGTATTAAATTGCTGTATAGTTTTTAAAAAGGCCACAATAGTTACTCAATATTAAGTAAAAAAGATTGTATCAGATTTTGCATAGTGTTTTGAAAAACATACTAAAATCTACATTTTTGTTTAGTCTTGAGAAATTTCAGAAAAATGACAAAAGCATCCTTAAATCTGAAAATAATGAGCCTCACGATGAAGGAGCTTGTGCTGATCTGGAGCAAGAGGATTTTGGAGACAGAAAGACCAGAGGCTCTGGAATCTCAGGTTGGCATCTCTATTAGACTTTTATATTTGAGGATAAATGGACAGGTCAAAACCTTTCTCAGTTCCATAAGTTTAAACCCAAGCCTGAAACCTAAAGCCTAAATATTAGTTCGCGGCTCCGTCTTAAAGGAGTTGAGAGTTTTTCAGCTGTTGAGTTTTTCCATTTTGATTGCATTCAGTCGATTTTCCTGTTCAATATGCCTAGGAATTATGCTTTCATTTGGTACCATACCAGAGCTCAGCAGGCTCAATAATAATACACAGTGCTTTTAATTTTTAACAGTACACAATCTAACTGCATAAGAGTCAAGCTGTAAAAAGGAAAATGATCTCTTGGTCATTTTTAAGTGAGATGCTTTGCTAATGGTCTAATTCGATTCAATGATCTATGCTAAGCTAAGATCACGCTAGACCCGGATGGTTTAACTCTAGAAGTCTATTTTCACAAAAAGATGAGTGTTCCTTTGAGAAAACAGCTAAAAAAAAGGTGTATCTGTTTTTTTTTTTTTTTTTTTTTTGAAGTATAAGCAATATCTTTTCATGAGATATGTGTTTGTCCTCAGAAATCTTCACTGTTGAGGAAGCAGTTGAGGCTATTGGTTTTGGAAGATTTCAGTGGAAGCTCACTATGTTAACTGGAATCGCATGGGTGAGGAAAAAATGAATAATTTCAAACTTCAGTTTGTTGAGTTCAATCCATTTACTTAAAGCTTTTTATCTGATCGTTCCAAAACCTCTTGTGTGTGTAAAGATGGTGGATGCTATGGAAATGGTGCTCCTAAGTGTTCTTTCTCCTCAACTGCACTGTGAATGGAGGCTTCTGAGCTGGAAAGTGGCTTTCATAGTAGTGGTCAGTTCATTCACTGATGCGCATTAACACTGTTAAAGGAACAGTTCTCCCCAAAAAATGCTAATTCTGTCATAATTTAGTCACGCTTAGTTTCAAAACTAATACATTTTCTTTATTTTTGATAAACAAGATAGTTTGAAGAAAGCTGAAAAACTGCAATCAATGACTTCCAAAGTATTCTTTATTTCGGAAGTAAATGGTTATAGGTTTCCAGCTTTCTTCAAAGTATCTTCATTTGGGTTCAACAGAAGCTCATAAGGGTTTGGGAACACTTGAGGTTCAACACGTTCTCACTCCCAACTCGTCATATACTGACGCTTGGTCAGGAACCCTCGGCGTCAGTTATTGACGCACAGGGTACCCCTTTAGCGTCATATTTAGACGTGCAGGGATTCCCTATAGAATCTGTGCCTGAGCCTGAGGCGTCATAGGGAGACGCTGGAGGCTCGTATAATTACCAATAGATGTCAACAAACTTTTTAAAACCTGATTTACGCCTATTATCACAGTTTTCTTATTTTAAAAATATGTAATTTTTATTTTGTTTATGAAAAGCGTCTGTAAACGGGGTCGAAACTACTGTATGAATAAACTTCGGCCCACGTGACATCCCTTCACGGTGAGTTTAACGCCGCTCTGCTATTGGTCAAACTGCATCAGCGGTGAGTTCTCAGATGAGTTCAACTGTCAACATTAAATATTACGTTAATGCTGCATAATATATTTTTTATTGGAGATTAGTTGGTGTTTATAAATATGTTATCATTTACTTTATATTTAATGAGTGAAAATATATTCGGTTGTCCAGTTTAGGGTAACTATGCCTAATAAAACTTTGATTCATTCATATTATTTATTATTTTTTTACTTTAAAAAAAATATTAAATTTCAAGTACTAAGTTTAAAAATGTTTTCGGCTGATATTTTTCATTTTAAATTATTTATTAAAGTTGGAGTCATTGTATGTGGCGATCTATTTTTTACAGTCTATGCTCGCTATCCCAAGGTTCATTGCGATCCCAAGGTTCACTGCGGTTTTCCACAAGGTAAGTAAAAAGTAAACAAATAAACACGATTTGTTGATAAAGCATGTACTGTGAACTAGCAACGTTATCTAATTACATCAAGTTCATTTATTAAAAACATATTTTTCTCACATATAACGTTGGTCATGCATTAGAACAATATAAGTTATACATTTTAAGATAAGGAACAGTGTAACCAGATTGTTGTTTTCCACAATAGAATTCGTGCAAAATCTATATATAATATGCAATATGCAACTCTAATAATACAAATGTATTCGTAATTGTTTCAATATTAAAGAACATCAAGTGTTTCCAAAGGTTTATTGTAAAAACAATTATTTTCCATGCCTTTAAAGGAAAAAGGCAGAAATTTTGCCCGTCTGAGCACATTTTATTCATTGTACAACACAAAACTAAACAAAAAAATAGCTTAATCTACCACACACACACACACACACACACACACATATATATATATATATATATATATATATATATATATATATATATATATATATATATATATATATATATATATATACAGGTGTACATTATAAGGTGTTCACTGTTCAGATATGAATATTTTTTCTTTGCTCTTTTCAGGTTCTTTAGATTTCTTTAAAAATCCAATTTTGTTTTCTAATAAGCAAAAAGTAAAATCACTTTACCCATGTTTATATGTTAAATTGCACTTGTCTCTCTCTCTATCTCTGTTAACACATTTATATTTGTTTGATTAATTCTTGTGTCTTTCAGCCTGTTTCTGCCTATCACCATGAGTGATTCCTCAATACTCAGATTTATCATCAAGATCTCAATTATAAGCTCAAGTTTTGATGACAACTTGGTGATCTGCAGAAAGCCCCACCATGTAAGGAAGGCCAAGACCACTCTGGAATCAGTCAAGGGTTAGTGAAGTTTTTCATTCCATGTATATTAAATATCTACATTGTTTAGGCATATGTGATTGTATGAGATAAAATGCATTTATTCTTTCACTACTATTGTAATAACAGAAAGAAACGCATTAGTTTTACTATTACTATTGTTTATGACAAACATTAAAAAACTACAGCATAAGCTCACAAAATATTGTGGCCTAACTGTTTAAAACTAATTGTTCTGGGTGTTGATAGTGGCCAACCATTTTTTTTCTTTTTCAGAAAGTATTTTGTTTTGTCTGATTTTATGACACCTTATAGGCCATCAACTGCCCACATTGGGGTTTAGGAAATTAGAACTGCTTATGCTGCTTGTCTACTAGTCTTAGGATAAGTTAGAAATGTTATAAATGTACATTTTTTTTGTTGTTTTTATCTGGTACAGCTCATAGGAACTCCAATCTTCCCAACTGTGAGAGGGCCTTGCTCCAGTGACTGTCAGTGTGTACTTCATTGTTTCCATTAGTTCCTGTATCTGTAGACCTAGGTGACAGTGGGCTAGAGTAAAATTTTGGTTTTATTTAAACTAAGGCATACTGATGGCCTTTTTATCTCAGATTTGGTCATGCAAGTATTAATATATCCTAAAGTATTTTTATATTCTTTCCATTGGTGGAAAATATGTTGGTATAATTATTTTTAATGGACTGCTAAGATCTCAGCAGACATTTTTCTGAGATATTCTTGAGTGGGAGTCTGTGCAATACAAGGTGGATAGTATTTGCAAGGAAGAGCCCTTCATCTGTTCTGCTTTCACACTAGATATACTGCCAATTTAAGTAGATATGAACCATAAGCATAACCATTTCAAGAATGCACGAGGTACTTTAAACTGTATGTGTTGAAACTAAATTAACAAGAAAACAGCTCTGTGATGTTCACCTAAGAAAATTAGATTAGAAGATATAAACTGTTATGCACTTGTTCTGTACTGTTTCATTCCTTTTTCAAACACTGGCATTTTTGAAGGTTTATTTACAGCTAAGGATTAAGAATTGACAGGAAGATTTGTGGACTACATCAACTAATGACACTACCTCCAAAGAGTTGCAAAAAGCTGTCCAAAGTTTCAGCACCATCTTTAAGCCCATGATTTTAGTGTGTTTCATGCCTAATCACATGAGTTTATATCTGAGATAGATGAACTATGTGATTGTCTTAAACTGATCTACAAGTAAATGCCAAAACTTATTGGTTTACTTATTTATTTATTTGTTTGTTTGTTTGTTTGTTTGTTTGTTTGTTTGTTTGTTTGTTTGTATATGTTAACCAGGTGAAATGGAGTGAGGCATACCAGGATATGCCTGGTTTTACTTTTGGGAAGGAGGTTGAACAGTGCAATATTTCTTCTATAGGATTGCAGTGACCAGACATGCTACTGTAACTCTCATGGTCATGTGCTGGAATTAGCAGATATTCAACAATTTGGCCATCTCGCTGACCTGTTGATATCAGAAGGTAACAATATCCAGTTGAATTTGTTTTAGTTGTTCAGTAACCTATTTGAATAGTATTGTGATTTTTTGATTGCTTATCACTGTAGACCGCAACAGCTCTACAAAGCAAGTTGCAAAACAGAATCCATGAAACTGGCAGTGACTGGAAACCAATTGGAAGACTTTGGTCTGTGATGTAGAGGAGTGGGCAGAGGGTGAGGAAATTCTTATTAATATTACATGTAGTCATGAAAAATTGTGTTACTATTACTGTCATTTTTTTTTCAGTAGCAGAAGCAAAGACAACAAAAAACAGAAGTGATATGGATGTCTTTGTCATATTGCATGGTATGGACACTAGACTTCTGTCAGTGTTGATTCTTTAAAAGTTGACGTATAATCCTTGTTATACAACTTTCTTTTCATAAATATATTTCAGACTCTGCTGACCCAGCAACAAAGAGGAGGGTGTTCAACATCATCCTGCTGGTCAGGATTCTTCAGGAGAAGCAGTGGATTCTTGTGGCAGAGATGTTCAACCACTATAAATACCTTTCAACTCATCCTGGTTCTTTCAAAGAACTTTCTTGCTTGTTTGCTACTGAAATGTACTGGTATGTATTTGTATTTTTTGGCACAGACATAAGCATAAGGTTACCCAGTCCAAAGAATATTAATATATTTTTATGTTGTTGTGTTCTTTTTTTAAGATTCGACATGTGCCCTTAACGAAGAGGGGTTAAAAGGTCTATGGATCATCATTCTCAAAAAGCAACAAAATAACTGAGAAATAAACAACAATACGATGGTGCAATCTAGAGACCTGCAAGGTACCTGCAAGTTTTGGCTGGAGCAGAGAACATAGATTTTTTTTAAATAAAGCTCCAGCTGATGAGTATGACATTGACTGTGGATGTTCTTTTACTGTAATCCAGAAGAGGATGACCTCAACCCTGAATCTAAAGCATGTAATAAAATCTGTAAAAAATTAAATAAAATTGTCATCTATAACCAAATTGTCTTTTTTTTTAAATACATAGATATGTACAGTATGTAAGCATTCCTCTAAAATCAATCAGTGTTGTAAATTAAGAGCATTATTGTATGCCTAACTGCTTACAACATATAACGATTTAAGGAACTCTATATTAAAATAAAATTATTACATTAAGTGACATTAAGAGCTTTTAAAATATTAATTTTATGATACATTTTTATGATAAATTTAATTTTTGCATATACTTGGGCAAAAAATGTACATTATTATGGTCAACTGCTCAGATACCTCCAGTCAATATGTGGCTGAGTCAGGCAACCAGACTTCTACCTCTGGAAAAATTAACCTATGATTTACATCAAAGATCTGATGGATCCATTTGGTCCTCATGGATTTTTCTAAAAAAAAAAAAAAAATTAATCTCCTTTTATTTTTGTCCTTACTTTGAAACATTTGTATTAATTTGTTAGAATGTCTAACAAAAAACTGCTGCACTTGTTGTGAGATAACAGTGCGACGGTTGTTATTCTGAAAATAAAAATTAACTTTGTATAATGTTTTATTGAATGCAAGATAAAAAATAAAATATTTTCCAAGAGATGGATTGCGGCTGGAAGAGCATCTGCTGCATAAAAACATGCTGGAAAAGTTGGCGGTTCATAGCACTGTGGCGACCCCTGGTTAATAAAGGTACTAAGCCAAAAAGAAAATGAATGAATGAAAATAAAATATGTATTGAAATATGTATTTTTGGTAGACATAGAACTACACAGTAACTTATAAATACAGCACAGAACTATTTTACTTCTAGTTTAGATAATTTAAATGTTTGCATTTTTATTTTGTTGGTTAATGGCTATGTATTTTTAATCATTTGGAGGTTTGAACTATTCGCAGCATTTGAAAGGATATCTTTTCATCATTGTTACCTCATTTCTCAATATTTTCATGATTCTTACAATGCAGCAAATCTTACAATCATTTGATCATAAAGAAAATAATTAACAAATTAACCCACATGCAGGACAAAGACATTATGTGGAATCATTATTAAACACAAGTTCATCCATTGTCATCAAATCATACTGTTACACAAACAGTTGAAGATTTAGTAAGTAAAAATAATCAGATAAAGAGTGGTTTTTAAACAAATACATGTCTTTAAAAAGGTTTTATTTATAAACATTTACATATTTTAAAAGAGCTTTTATCCATATTTCAAATAAAGTGAAAACAATTAAACATCACATGATGACCATTAATGAAACACACTTACAGAATTACATCCACACATATTATTCTGAACTCATAATATTTGTGATGAACATAGATCACTATTGCTAATAACTTGTGATTAAAGAGGATACTAATGTTTAGCTTATTTTTACAACTTTTTTTTTTTTACCACAACTGTACATGTGACAATACAATTTCTTGTCCATGTTGAAGATAATACATCTACATAGGTTAACTGCCCTTTTACTCAAAGGGGATGAGTAGAGCCCCGTAGAAAAGGAAAAAGTATTCACATTCATTTCAAACGAGAAATGAGTGAGAGAATATCAGCAAGACTATTACCTATGCTATGTTCAATAAATAATGTTGGATATAATAGTCTGATATATACTGATCAAGTCAATAAAAGCTGTTTAAAAAATACTCATTGTAAAATAACAAATTTATGCCTGGCTTTCATATATGTCATAAATATATGCACAATTACCTTATTCAGATAGTCTTTAGTTCATTAAAATTTGTATCTGTTCCATTTTATTACAAAAAGGCTTTAAACTACATTACCCACAATCCTTTGTCGCTGTATAGATGGGAGGGGAAAGACATGGCGCTACAAATTGTAGTTCCTTGAAAGGTGTAGTTAGGGTTAAGTTTAGGGTTACGATCTTGGTTAATCGTTAACTATTTAAAACACAGCGATAACTCATTGATAAAGGACACTGTTAGTAAAGTGGCAAAGTTAGCAAAACATAGTTAGCAACACGAAGGATCTTTTAATTTGGCTTTGAAGTTATAGTCCAATCACAACGTCGCAATCTACGTCACACTTTGTCTCTATTTGGTAATCTTCCGGCTGAAGGTTGATTATAACCTTATAACATAACTTAAATATCAAAATGTGTATTAATATTACATGTTATTTATTGTCTTATTAAAAATACAAATGTATATTTACCGTGAGATTACTTTGTGGGGGTAACCTGATGTGCAAAATGATCATAGTAAAACCAGATCATAGGCAGTATACTTAATTTGAAACGAATAATAAAATAATAAAAAAGCTTAATGTTTGAAAACATTTCAAGCATTTGCTGTAACTAAACCCTGCATCATGTAGGTATACAAATATAAATATATGTCAAACTTAAATGACAAATATAGTGCCCATTAAATAGTATAAATAGTAGTTCATTGTAAATGAGTATGCAAATAAACACAATACATTTTTAATGAAACATTTATAATTTATTTATAATGCCACAAATAAAAATAAATAATAAAAATCACACAAAAATGCAAAAATATATATTTTAACCAAAAATATATATTTTATAAGTTTTTAATGCAATAATATATTACCATACATATATAAATGATTAAAAACAATTATAATTGAAGGAAATGTATATTTTGTATTATTATTATTATTATATTTATTTTGTGATATTTATTCATGTCATACATCTGGTATGTCAAGTTCAAGTAAAACTGCACTGCAAAAAATCTTTTCAAATGATGCCTTTGGAAATGCCATCATAATAAACAGCTTTCACAACAACAAGAAGTCAAGTTCATGACAAATGCAAATTATGTTTATAATAACAACTTTCTGAACTTAAACATCAAAAGTAGAATAAGTTCAAAACATATTCAAGTATTTACTGAAGAATAGCAAAAACTATTTTTACAAAACACTGAGAACCAAAGTGTGCTTGGTGAGTCCAGGTGTTTATGCTGACTAGACTGTCATATTGCAATCCGGTTAGCATGAGGAGACTTGGGCGTAAAGTGTCAGGAATTCCTGGAGGGCTCCCATGTGTTATTCCAGGTTTTGCCACTGTAAAGTATTAGAAGTGCACAACATCATTACTGAACAAAGAATGAGTGTTAGGTTTCATTTAGAAAGTTCAGTGATATTTATTTATATATGTAAAGTGTCATTAAACCTGGCACTCTTGAATTAACTGTATAATAGGTTAAACATTTCCAGCATGTTTCCATTTATTCCAAGCAGATCTGTCAGTTCTACAAACTCAGAGATCAGGATAGTGACTGCACTTCTCATTATGAACACCCTTATCCTTCTCATACATTTTTATCACCACTGATGTCCACTGTTGTAGTTTTCATTGAAGGGAATGCTGACACAAATTCCAGCATGATTTTTTAAATAGCAGAATATGGGTATTATTGGGCCAAAACCTTAAAAAATATAAGATGCAAGATTTGAATCTTGATGAACATATTGTTAATTCACGTCTTGCAATTTAAAACACATCTCATGTTTGACTCATCAATTATATGAAAACTACAACAGCATACTGTGCTCCACCCTAAAAATATTTCTAAATTATAACAAGCTTATTGCTTTACATGGCTAAACATTTATTTTATGCCTGCATGATTCACTGCTATTACTGTAACCCATTACACTCTTAACCCAAACTAGTTGACTTTATTAGAAAACTGCATCGAAACATGTTGCCTTAAATCCTTTATGTTTTTACACAAGGTGAAACTAAACAGCCCACTTTAAATTAACCTAGAACCTTTACAATCTTCTTGAACTTACAGTAATATTTTAATTCAAGTATGGCTGTTAAGTTGTACCTTGTATAAAATGTAAGGGGTTTAAGGCACTGGGTTTCTATACAATTTTCTAGTAAAGTCAACTAGATTGGGTTAAAGGAATAGTTCACTATTTACTCTCCTTTAAGTGGTTGTAAACCTTTTTTAAAAACTTCCAAGTTACTTTGTGTTGAACATGAAGGAAGTTTTTTGAAGAAAGCTGGAAAGCTGAAAACATTGACATACATAGTAGGAAAAAACAAATACTATGGAAGTTAATGTTTGCAGGTTTTCATCTTTCTTTAAAATATAATTTTTTTGTGTTTAACTGAAGTAAGCAAGTCAGACATATTTGGAACAAGTGAAGGATGAGTCAATAATGACAGAATCTTCATTTTTGGGTGAATCTCTTTAAGAGTATACTGAAAGAAATGTCCTACTCAATGAAGCTAACTTCAGCTGCATGTGTAGCCCCATGAGTACTTATCTAGAAATCAAAACAATGATCACATCAGTCCCATTTTAGGCCCTTTATATCATATTGGCCACAGAATGGACTACTTAGTGTTGCAATAAAATAAAAAAATTAATAAAACTATGACTTACCACACAATACAAGACAAACAGTGAATTTTCAGCTCTGCCTTTGCTGTACACAAGATGAGGTTCCAGCTTCAACACTGATCTGAGTGGGGCAGTTGTGCAGCTCTGTGAGGTTGTGACTGTTTAGCTGCAGTGCTGTGAAGAGTTCTTTATTAAAAGAAAGTACATTCTTTTAAAATCTGTACATAATAACAAAGAAAATACAATGATTTTAAATAATGATTAATTCTGAACAAAAACATTACCCTTAGTCAAGATGAATTCATATGTCAAAAGTTTCTGCATCTGAAATGAATAAAAACAGATGTGACATTAGTTAAACCCACTAAACTACTAGATACATCAGTACTGCATTAAGCAGTTGTAAAGTAATGTTAATGTAGTCCAAAATGAGCCTTAATCTGTTTAAGATAATGATTTAAAAAAACGTTGCTTGTGTTAAAAACAATCCAGCCACTTGTAATACATTTGATCAATGGTAAATTTCTGAGAAGGTGCAAGGTAATCCTTGAATTTTACCATTACCATCCTGACTGACATAATATTTGAAAAGAAGACAGCTTGTTGTGCCTCTTTACCCCAATTTAGAGATGATAGATTCTTTCTTTTATTAAATAAATTGGTAAAGGCCAAATTGTACTGGTAATAGTGTATGATATTCATTGTGTGACACATCAGCTTAAGTTATACTTGAGCTTTTGTTATGCTATATATATATATATATATATATATATATATATATATATATATATATATGTGTGTGTGTGTGTGTGTGTGTGTGTGTGTGTGTGTGTGTGTGTTTTAAGGCATGGAAAATAATTGTTTTTACAATAAGCCTTTGGAAACACTTGATGTTCTTTAATATTGAAACAATTACGAATACATTTGTATTATTAGAGTTGCATATTGCATATTATATATAGATTTTGCACGAATTCTATTGTGGAAAACAACAATCTGGTTACACTGTTCCTTATCTTAAAATGTATATATTGTTCTAATGCATGACCAACGTTATATGTGAGAAAAATATGTTTTTAATAAATGAACTTGATGTAATTAGATAACGTCGCTAGTTCACAGTACATGCTTTATCAACAAATCGTGTTTATTTGTTTACTTTTTACTTACCTTGTGGAAAACCGCAGTGAACCTTGGGATCGCAATGAACCTTGGGATAGCGAGCATAGACTGTAAAAAATAGATCGCCACATACAATGACTCCAACTTTAATAAATAATTTAAAATGAAAAATATCAGCCGAAAACATTTTTAAACTTAGTACTTGAAATTTAATATTTTTTTAAAGTAAAAAATTAAAAAATAATATGAATGAATCAAAGTTTTATTAGGCATAGTTACCCTAAACTGGACAACCGAATATATTTTCACTCATTAAATATAAAGTAAATGATAACATATTTATAAACACCAACTAATCTCCAATAAAAATATATTATGCAGCATTAACGTAATATTTAATGTTGACAGTTGAACTCATCTGAGAACTCACCGCTGATGCAGTTTGACCAATAGCAGAGCGGCGTTAAACTCACCGTGAAGGGATGTCACGTGGGCCGAAGTTTATTCATACAGTAGTTTCGACCCCGTTTACAGACGCTTTTCATGAACAAAATAAAAATTACATATTTTTAAAATAATAAAACTAAGATAATAGGCGTAAATCAGGTTTTAAAAATTGCGTTGACATCTATTGGTAATTATACGAGCCTCCAGCGTCTCCATATGACGCCTCAGGCTCATGCACAGATTCTATAGGGAATCCCTGCACGTCTAAATATGACGCTAAAGGGGTACCCTGTGCGTCAATAACTGACGCCGAGGGTTCCTGACCAAGCGTCAGTATATGACGAGTTGGGAGTGAGAATGTGTTGTGAGGTTAAGTAAATAATTTGTCTAATCATTCTGGTGAACTATCCCTTTAAATATCTACATTTTATTTAAAAAATATGATACAGTATTGGGTTTAAAAATATTTTATATGTCACCCTGGACATAAGTGTAACATTTTAGAAATCTGAATAAATATGATCTCCATTTATGCATAGATTGTTAGAATTGAATAATATTTGGTTATGATTCGTTTGTTTGAACATTTGGAACCTGAGAGTTCAGAAAAATCCAAAAAATGGAGAAAATCACCTTTAAGGTTGCCCAAATGAAGACTTTAGCATATTACTAATGGACAAATGCTGTAAATACATCTGTAAATAACTTACCTAATATTCCAAAGAATCTATTCTAGATTTTTGACATAAAACAATAGAAAATTGGTAAATTACTAAAAATATACCCATGCAACTTAAGTTGGCCAGGGTCACATATTGATTTTTTAAGGTTAAAATTAGGCTCTTTTATCATATTTAATATTTTGAATTCCAAATGCTCAGTGATTATTTATGTAGCCATTCCAAAGCCATAAGAAATTAGATCCTCTTCAGAACACAAATGAAGATATTTTAAATTATATTTGAGAAATTTCTGTTCATTTCTGTATGTTCACGTGTCTCATGTTCACCAGACCAGATGTAGTTGAGCTCATCAATGTGCATGTATAAAAAAAAAACAATTTTTGCTTGTTTGTTTATCATCATATTTCTTAACATTTAGAAAAAAAAACTACTTGATTCACATAAGGATGTATCTCTTTGTGAATGTTTTAAAGCATCAGTGTTTTGTGTAAATAATAGACTTTCAATGAAAAGACAAAAAATATATTATCATTATATATATTAAATATATTATCATTAAATATATTATTATTGTTGTTTTGTGTTATTATTTGAAAAGCAAAATTGAATGGGTTTGGAGTAAAGATTAAATGAACGAAGAATGTTATGGTTTCATTTTTTGGTTGAGCTATATACCTTTAATTGGAACACTTTAATTGGATATCTTTTTAGGTAGTGTTCGTTGGGATGATGCTCAGTTCCACGTTTTGGGGAAACATTTCAGACAAGTATGGCCGAAAAGTGGTATGTGGTAAATCTAGCAGATGTGAACTGAGTAAATGAATACTATAAGAACTTCAAAAGAAAGTCATTGTTGCCTCACTGTTTTCTCTGTCAGTGTTTAACAATGTGCATGCTGTGGACACTTTACTTTGGGTTACTCAGTGCGTTTGCGCCTGTTTACGGCTGGATGTTGGTGTTGCAAGGCCTTGTGGGATTTGGCCTAGGAGGAGCCCCTCAGTCGTGAGTCTTTCCATTTATACCTTAGCTTAGTCTTGTAGATATTAAGCTGTTTTAAGTATTGCCTTGACACATGTTATATGATTCTGTTATTATTAAAACAATGTGTGACTCTAAACCACAAAAGTAGTCTTATGTTGCATGCAATTGCAAATATTATATAGGTCAAAATTGCTGATTTTTCTTTTATAACAAACATTATTACAATATTAACACTCACTCGGAAATGCTCATTAAAAAAACCCTAGAGTGTTACTTATTACAGGACTTTTGACATTTAATGACAAAAAACACACACATGTCAGGCCCGTAGCCAGGGGGGATTCGGGTGGTTCGAAAGACCCACCCCTCAATGACAAAGGTCCTGAATTTGTCCCATAGATGAGCTCATTTTTATTATTTTGACTGCTGCACCATCATAAAATGTGAAAATCACCCACTGAAAAAGGCTAAGACAAATTCTCTGTTGGCAATCGCTTTGGTGGGAGTTCAGCTAATCAGTTTTAGCCAATGCTAACTATTATTTTTCCAACATCCAGCTGTGCAAGAAAACAATCAGATGTAATTGAAGTCATTTCTCACGACTGTACTGTTTATAAATAGGGAAAGTATTTCACAAGTAATTTTTATTGTAAATCTTGGACCTTATTCTTCAAACAAAAATTGACCAATAAAAAGGCGTGAAGCACCAAAAATGACCCATTTAAAAAATGAATTTAAATACTAATCTGACTGTTGTTATCCATGAATTTTCAATCATATGTACTTTTTGACAAGAGAAACTAGAAAAATGTTTACATTTTGTTTTCATTCAAATTGCAAAATTCTGTTGAATTTGAATGTGGTCTTTGTTATTTCCCTTGTAAATGACAATAGACTACAGTTTTTAATTTAAAACTTTACCAGATTTTCTTTTTTTTTTTCCAATGATATATGATGTAATAAATTTGTGTATTAAAAATAAGTATTTATTCATGTATCTTTATTCTAAATCTTAAAGGAAATATTTTTGCACATTAAAAAGTGTGGTTATGAAACTTATGATGACCATCCGACAAGCTATCCAGCTAAAAAATAGTGCTTAAAATGTCACTAAAATGCAGTATTTAAATTTCATAATTAAATAGAAAATAAGGCAAATAACTGCAAAATGTTCCACATTTTTGAGAACCGCACTTACACCAGGGCTGGCTACGGACCTGCATATATTGTAATCAATGACGCTTAAGGTTACCATACATGGTTTTTCACCCGATAAAGGGGTAACCAAAGAAGATATTTTGTAAATTTCCTTTAAAACTTTTTCAAAACTTTACTGGAACAACTTTGGACAACAAAGATTTTTTTTCTGCGTATTTGCTGCTCATAAGCTTATTTATTCAGATTTCAGATAATTTATAAATCCCAATTCTGGAAAAATGACACGTATGACTGGTTTTGTGGTCATGTAAACTCTAATATTTGTCTTATTTCTTTCTATTTCAGTTGATTTTAAGTGCATTCTTTCATATTATTTGTTCTTTATTTCCTTTACAGAGTGACATTATATACTGAATTCCTCCCAGTGAAATCCAGAGGGCCGGCCATAGTACTATTAGCGGTAATTTCGACAACTGATTATTTTACAACACTAAATTAACTTAGCTGATTAATGCTGAATCTGACTGAAAACAGAAATTGTAGGTTGTTATTTATAAATTAACCTAAACATACATTTTAAATAGATCACAATCACCATCCTTACATGCACTTAAATCATTAATAATAGCATTTTTGTTAAATAATTGCTAAACAGCCTTTATTTGCATAGCCCTTTATGCAATGTAAATTATGTCAAAGCAGCTTTATATATATATTTATATATATATATATATATATATATATATATATATATATATATATATATATATATATATATATATATATATATATATATATATATATATACTGTATATATATATATATATATATATATATATATATATATATATATATATATATATATATATAAATATATATATATATATATATATATATATATATATATAAAACAGGAGATAACTTATAACAATGAATGTGTCTGTTGTGTTCTACTAGGTGTTCTGGGCTGTGGGCGCTGTGTTTGAGGTGGTTCTGGCTATACTGGTCATGCCCACATTAGGCTGGAAATGGCTGCTGGCTTTCACTAACCTTCCTCTGCTTGTGTTTGCTGCCTCCTGCTGTGTATGTATGGCTGTAACAATACTACTGACAAGGCTTTTACCTTAAAGGAGACCTCTGATGCTGCTTTTTACAAGATGTAAAATAAGTCTTCGATGTTCCTAGAGTGTAAATGTGCAGTTTCAGCACAAAATACACCACAAATTATTGTTTATAACTCTTTAAAACTGACATTTTTAGTTTTTGATCCAAATTGTGGTAGTTTGGTGACAGCCACTTTAAATTTAAATTAAACACTTTAAAGAGATTTTGCTCTTTTTAAAAAAAGAGTGGAGCTACATATCAGTATGTGTCAGCATAGTGGTAGGTTCAAAACAGGACCATCGTTATCTGTGTGAAAAACTGAAAATGTGAAAAGAAGCGCCTCAGCAGAAGGTTTTCTATGGAGAGTACAGTGTGCATTTTTGAATCCTAGTGCCTCTTTGTCGCTGACATTATCTTCAGTAAAAAGTAAAAACTCTAATGGCTGACAGCTTCATCTTACTCAGGGCTGTTTATCCTAATGAGAGAGATTATCACTAATGGGTGGGACTTTCTCACTGTGATGACATGTAGAAAGGCAAAATGTCAATCAAAGTGTTTCCGCAGACTTTTTAATCAAGTGTGACTATAAAAAATATTATTAATTCATTTTTATCGTTCGGGACTGGCTATGATCACACACTGTTGCCAAATAATTGTGTTTTAATCCCTTATGAAAGTGATTTTTGCATAATAGGTCCCCTTTAAAGTGTCTGAAACTCATATAACTGTATTAATTCTACATTTTGCATATATTGTGTAGTGGTTACCAGAGAGTGCTAGATTTGATGTATTGAGGGGGCGAAGCGACAAGGCTCTGAACACTCTGATACGCATCGCAGCAGATAATAAGAGCTCAGTGCCTGCGGGAAGACTCATAGCAAACACACAGGTATATTTAACACTACAATGACATCTTTTATTTCAAATTTTATGAAAGAAATTCAAATTTTTGAGGCAAAATAAAACTTATTTTGACCAAGCATGCTTCCCCAGTTAAGAATTGCAAGTTTTTTTTAAATGTTTTGTTTACATATGTAAATAGGGCATTATTTCATAAGATGTGTGCTAATTTGCATACAATTACACACAAAAAAAATCTGAACTTTTGATGATTTCAAGATTGCACTTAAAGGTTTTTACAAATTAAAATTGGGTTTGGGTATTATTTTTATCACTTCACAATATTGCAAACAGACAGAAAATAAATAAATATCCCTGACTTTCTGTTGAATAAAATATTGCATATAATCAGGCAAATTCTGCACTGCAAAAAATATTTTTTTGTTGTTTTTAGTATATATATTTAAAAGCTCTTAAATCAAGAAGCATTTTCTAGACAAGTTTTTATTAACAGAAATTATTTAGAAATAAATTTTTTTGACTTTGAGTTTTGAAATTGTATGTTTCCCCCCCCTTAAAACAACTTAATTATCTGCAGTGAGGCAAGTAAAATAATATTTTTTCCAAACCAAAAACAAGAAAAGCATTTATTTTATTTGCAGTGTGTATGGGAATTAATATTCAGAAAATGTACTTTTTATAACAGTTTCAATGAGAGATTTATTGCTCATTGCAGAAGAAAAACAATCTTTTATTGTAATTGAAATCTACAGGCACAAATTGCTAATAAGTGTGTCAAAATTAGTTTACAATTAGTTCAAAATGCTGCTGCAAGGCTTTTAAACAGTACCAAAAAACATAATTACACTAGTTTTACGCTCCTTGCACTGGTTGCCTGTGCACTATCGAGTCACTTTTAAAATTCTTCTCTTGGTTTTTAAATCTCTAAATGATCTGGCACCTTCTTATCTGTCAAATATGTTGATTGAGCATCAGGCTGGTCGGTCTCTTCGGTCATCTAACCAGAGATTATGTCCCTGAGTCGAGGCTGAAATGTAGGGGTGACCGTGCTTTGGCAATTACTGGTCATCGGTTGTGGAATGCTCTGCCCCTCTGTATTAGATCTGTTTCATCTCTGTCTGCTTTTGAATCTAGCTTGAAATCTCTTTGGTGTGGCATTTTATCTATTAAAATTTATTTTTTTATTATTAAAGCTAGTATTTTATGTTTTTCTTTGTTGTGATGTGTATTGTGCAGCACATTGGTCAACATGTCGATGTGTTTGATGATGCTATATAAATAAAATTGACATTGACATTGACAAAAAAAAAAACTTAAACCGTATGTATTTAAGACATTTTTACTTAATTTAAAAAAAACTTAATGAAAAACTGATTTTGCCTGTAGTGTCACAAGAGCAACATGTGTGTTTATGTGTTCTAGACTGACCGTGGGAGAATTAAAGATCTGTTTATTCCAGAATACCGCAGGACGACGCTTTTGGTTTGGTGTATCTGGTATGCAGATTCATTTGAAAAAGAATTCAAATAGTTTCATATAAATCTTGGGAAAACATGACTGACCACTTACTTACGTTTCCATGCGCAGGTTTTTCAGTGCTTTTTTATATTATGGTCTTGTGCTGCTGACCACTGAGCTGTTTCAGGCAGGATCTGCATGTGGTGGTGAGTGGTGTGTAAGCGCTTTTTGTGGCTAAGCTCATCATGAAATGTGCTAAAACAAGACTTTAACTAGAAGGTTTTTGTGTGTAATTAACGCAGGGTTTTTTTCAATAAGACAATGAGATTTGAAATGTTGTGAAATATTATTATTGTTATCATTATTATTTATAATTATGACCAAGAGCTAAAGAATTGTATTTGATTACTCTATTTATATTATTAGAAGTTTATTTTTGAATGCAACAAGATATTAGATATTAGGACTATAAACAAGACAAAGCAAATAAGAAAAGCATTTTTTGCATTGTGATGAAATACTGTTAGACTCCTCAAATACTGCTATTCTGTCTTGTAGAACTGTATTCATATCGCAATATTTATCACAGAAAAATAAAATAGCGCAATATCAGATTTTTCAAATATCATGCAACCTTACTTCTTAGCAGTATTGTGCTGCATTTAATGTATTTCTGGAAACATTACATTGTTAATAGATTTTTTCTTTTTCATTTTATAGCTTTTTATTGTTAAAAAGTAAAATTAATAAAATAAAAATGTGTACACTTTTTTGTACAAAGAGGTCAGAGGAGTAAGGTTTACATTCAAACTACTTGCTCTACGAACAAGTGTGTTTATGACTGTACAGACAAAGTAGAATAATATAGGAAGAAAATATCAGTTTACAACATCAAGCAGCAGAACAAGCTGTTTTTAACATCTAAAAATGAATGGAAGTGAATGAGACTGGAAGTCTCGAGCCAAAAAGATTCAAATGGCTGCACCCGCTCATGAATAAGGTGAATATCGATGGTTTGTTCAGCAGACGATCGGAAAAAAAAAATAGCTTAAATAAATAAAGGGACTAAGCCGACAAGAAAATAAATGAATGAATGTTTATTAAAAAAAAACGAAAAATGCTTTTATTCTAGCCAAAATAAAACAAATAAAACTTTCTCCAGAAGAAAAAAATATTATCAGACATACTATGAAAATTTCCTTGCTCTGTAAATTATATTATCTAAAATTATTTAAAAGAGAAAAAAAAAAAATCAAAGGATGGCTAATAATTCTGACTACAACTGTATCACTTCAAACTATTCATTAATGTCAATAAAAGTCACTTTTTTTCAAAATGTTCAACATCGAAAGCTGTTGAAGCAAAGATCAAGATTATATAATGCAATTCAAAAGCTTAAATAAATGGAAAAATTAAATAAATTACAAAAAAACAGACAACTGTTAATTTTTATATATAAAAATTTTTACTGTGTTCTTATAATTTTAATAATCTTAATTCCATTTTCACAACCATTTCAAACACTAAGTGTGTATATTGTGAACATCAATGTCAAAATGTCTTATTTCAGTCACTGAAAACTCAAACATAGAGCATCAGTGCAGTTTGATGTGCCAACATCTGACTATAGATGATTATTTGGACCTCCTATGGACCACCTTTGCTGAATTTCCAGGTGACGTGACTCTCGGATATTCTCTCCTCTCACATGTTCTTGCAAATATAAATGCAGACGTATAAGCTTTAAACTAACTTGTGTCTTGATGTCAGAATAGGTCTTCTGGTAGCACTATGGATGGTTAATCGAATTAGCCGGAGAAAAAGCATGGTGATTTGTTTTTCACTGTTCACTGTGTGTGTTTTACCACTATACGCCTGCACACACAGGTACGTTCATTAAAGATAATAAATATCTCACTGTAAAAAGAGATTAGTTACTTTACTTTAGTAAACATGCTGCCTTATTTAGTTAATAGTTCACCCTTAAACCATAAAATTTGTATAAGATTTTTTTTTGTCGGACAAACACAGTCGGTGTGGTTTTATATTTTATCCTGGCTCCTCCATGCTGTATTTTGCCGTTGGATAGTGGCTTTTACTTTTCATCAAGCTAACCTATACGCTGCCAGGGTGTTAATGCATATCTTATCCAGAATTATTTTATATTTCCTAAATTATTAACTTCAACAACTGAGTTTTTGTGGTGGCCGAATGCATGTTTTTTGCAACTGATGTATACAATTTATTATGCATAAAGTAAGACGCATTCAAAGCTGAAACTCTGGGAATAAACATCTCGCAGGAACTACTTGCCACATGGTTTGTTTACCAAAAAACATGATGATAGAAAAGAAAACTAGTTGGCTTGGCATTACTGTATTGCATTTATAATTTATTTATAATCTTTATAATCTGTAATTTATAATTTATAATCTGTAATGCATTTACATTTATCTACTCATTTAGCAGACACTTCTGTTCAAAGTGGCTTACAAATAAGGAGGAATTCAGCAATTTAGTTCTAGAGTAGAGAGGGAGTGTTTTTTTTTTTTTTAGAGAGAGAGAGTGTGTGTTTCTACAGGTGGTTTGTCAAGCCCACTCACCTGTATGAAATACACTTCAGAAATGCACAATGTTTTTTCATCAGGGATCACCACAGTGGAATGAACCACCAACCACCAGCAAATGTTTTAGACAGTGGATGCTCTTTCAGCTGCAACCGAGTACTGGAAAACAGTTTTTTATGTAACATTACAAAATTATATTTTATATAAGACTGTATAATGTTATATATTGCTTTTACAATTCCACAAACAAATAACGTGCATTCAGCAGCCAATGGAAGTCAGTGATAGGAGTTTATGATTTGAAAATAAAAATATTATTGTTAAAAAACACATTGATCTGCTTCATAAGACATGTGTTAACCCCTGGCGGTCAGGCCCGGATTAAGAACTCAGGGGCCCCTGGGCACATTGTATTGTAGGGCCCCCTACCTGGCCGCACCCCAATAGTTGAATTTAAAAAATAAGAATAATATAATAATTTTTAAATAAAATTAATCTATAATTTGTTGCCCACATATTTAAATAAATGATATATAGTACATATGTATTTATAGTCTGCAAAGATTTAAATTATTTTTCAAAGCATTAAATAGAAATACTAATAAAACTACATATATATATATATATATATATATATATATATATATATATATATATTTTTTTTTTTTTTTTTTTAAGGGTATTTTAGTGTATTGCTTTTAAAAACTTATAAAGCATATTATTGCCATGGCATATAACGCACAATGCTTCTCCAATCCAGTTCTATGAATCTGAGTTCTATGAATCTGAGTCTTTCATAATACAAACACTGATTTACTCTCTCTCTCCTCTCCCTGTATTTTCTCTACTCTTCTCGTGATGAAAACTTGATTATAAACCTAAAAGTATCCGAAATCACAGACACTATACCTCTTCTCTCCCCTCTCTCTCCTCTTCTTGGCCTTTCTCTCTCTCTCCCTCTCTCTCTCCCTTTCTGTCTGTCTCTCACACGATGAATCCAGTCCGCGCTGCGCTGCCGTTAGCCTCCTCCGCCTGGTTAATGCTAGCTTCTCATCTTTTAAAGTTAACGTCTTCTTCTGTACCCTCATTCTCCTGATCACGGGTCTGTTTAAAGAAGGTGTGTATGGAAAATGCCTCAATAAAGATGCCTCCTCTCCTCTTTCTCTCGCGTTTGCTAAATCCACTTGTCCACTCATTTTTGATCTATGACAGATAAAGTCCGCTCAGTTTAGTGCGGGTTATTACAAAACTGACGTTTCCGCGCTTGACCAATTACAGCATTCTGTTTAGTTAAAGAAAGAAAGGCAATTTAAATATAATAATAATATTAATATGTGATCGCGATTTTTTTGCTCAGAGGAAATACAGTTGTCTGAGCAATAGAGTTTTTGAAGAGAGGGAGGCGCGGCAGGCGCGTATAATAAGGCTAAACATTATTAAATACCCACGAGACACTTGTGACTTTATATCACATTTGCATTATTTTTAAAAAATGTTTCTTTCCTGTTAAAAATAAATATATTTCCAATCTGATATGTAATGGGGAGAAAAAAAAGTAGCACGAGTTCAACTGATGGTGGATTCGAACCGATGTTATGTGTAATCGCGTCAAAAGTTGGTGCGTGTGCCTTATTATTATTATAACAGTGCTCTTTACTCATCTTGTCTCTATCAATCAGGCATCGATGGGCGTAAACCCTGAATAGCTTAGTCCAACTGGATGCGCTATTTGCAATTAGCCTAAAAAGACACTCCGAAATTGTCTTTTTTTCTCCCCCCTCGCAGGGGCCCCTAGTGCGCACGGGCCCCTGGGCCTGTGCCCATAAGGCCCATTGGTTAATCCGGCCCTGCTGGCGGTGAAAACTGAACAACAGTGTTATGAAGACACAGGGGGAAAATGGCTTAAGATAACCGCAGGCAGAAGAGATAACAAGATCAAATTTACTGTCCCATCCATAGACGCTGCATTGGAAACGCCTCGCATAAATATTTTGTTTTGGCTTTTTTTTGTAATTTGATGCAAAGATTATATAATAAAATGGATTTGTAAATGTGTTTTATCTAAATATTAAAAGCTTTTAATGATTTAAGATGCTGATGATCATTAAACGTGTCATTCATAACCGTCTTGTGAGAGGGTCCATGTGATACAGTAGGTCTCAAACTGGATTCCTGGAGGGCCCCAGCTCTGCGGTTTTGCTCCAACCCTAATCAAACAAAGCTGATCTGACTAATCAAGGTGTTCAAGGCTACTAGAGACTTGAGCTAGAAGTGGTTGAAGCTAAACTGTGCAGACCTGTGGCCGTCCAAGAATTGAGTTTGAGAATACTGGTCTATGTGCTTTTTGAAAGCTTCAAAATAAAAGCCTCAACCCAACACCATTATACTGAAGAGCCGATAATTGTTGTATTAGTCCGAAAGTAATGTCATATACATCAAAGACGTCTTGAGGGTGAGTAAATTAAAAGGTAATTTTAGGTAAAAAGGTAAAAAGGAACTATTCCTTTAAAAGTGACAAGTTTACTTTACTTAGAAAATCTAAGTAAATACATTAAAACTTGGACTATTTTATAAATATGCACTTAATATACTTAATAATTATAAGGCATCAAGTTTATTTTTTGTGTGAACTAATCACTTTTTACAGTGTATAAATACTGTATTCACAGTGTGATTATTCATGAATTAATCTCTATTTCTATTGCAGCCAATGCAAAAACATCTTGTTACTGTGCAAAATTTAAAGACAAAAAAAGAGATTTTCCCCAACTTCATAGGTTGTCTAGACTGTTGTTTATGTTAATAACTCTGGAAACATTTGCAGAGAAAATCCAAAGGATGTGAAGTTGAAATGAATGGCGATAATATATTTATATATTTTTTATATTATATTTATAATATATTTATTTTTTAAAATAATGTGGAAAGAGCTATTCTGTTCTGTAACGTCAATGTTGCATGCAAACAAAAGGCACGAATTTAAAGCTAAATATTTGTGACGTGACTGAAAATGACATAACATGTTTATCTCTTGACTATTTCCAGAATAGTTCTCACAGTCTTTATTTTCATTGCTCGAACCAGCATCAATGCAGGCTGGCAGATTGCATATGTTTATACACCTGAGGTGAGGCTTCATCACAAAGCAGCTTATTGTACTTCAGTAAATCCCAGCAGAATTCTTTTTAAATGTCTTTTTTTTTCTCTTGTCTTGGCCTCCTCAGGTTTTCCCTACAGCGACCCGGGCAATTGGCATTGGTACAAGCAGCGGGATGTCTCGTGTTGGAGCTCTCGTCACACCATTTATCGCTCAGGTACAGCCGTCTTCCAGTTCCCTAAGACGATCAAGTGTATTGAACATGTTTTGATGCTCTGCTGTGTGGTGTTTGTGTGTGTCCCCCTTCAGGTCCTTCTGAAGTCATCGGTATACCTGACTCTGTCTGTGTATTTAATATTTGGCTTGCTGGGCACAGCAGCATGCTGGGCTTTACCCATGGAAACAGAAGGTCGGAGCCTACAGGAATCAACACAGAGCTCCACGGAACAAAAACACACAGAAAAAACGCACGACTCTGAGCCTGCCGAATCATCCAGAAACACAGCACATGGAGAATAAGCAGACGCAGACAGAAAACTGAAAACATGACAGGATTACTAAAACTAAGTGATCTTGCCGTTCTAAAAAAACTACTCAACATATTACAATACTTAGGTTCATTGATCCATATTAAGTTTTTTGTTTCTTGTTACAATAACCCTCTGGATTTGTTTGTTCATTTTTGGTAGAAGAAAAGAAAGTAATGTTTAAACATCACTAATTCACTGGAAGGCTACAAAACTGTTTCATTTAACTTACTTTTTGGTGTCGCTGTGCTTCATATAACTTAATTATTGAAAAAGCACAAATGGCCATAAAAAAACTTTTGTAATGACAACATTCTATAAATCAGCCAAGAGCACACAACATTGAAGTAGTTGACTCTATAAAACATCAAGAGTTTGCCATAAATGCACACACACACGCAAACTGAGAGAGTTTGAGACTCGTTTACCAGAATGTTGAGCCTGAAGACCCTTCTAAGAGGATAAAATCACACCATAACAACAGGAATTCACTTCTAATCAGGCATCCCTGCTCATTTTTGTTGAATTCTGACGTTTGAGTTAGATTACGGTGAACAGTTTATTGTATATACTGTAAATATAAATGTGTTCGTGAAATTATCAAACAGATGAAAAAATATTAAAGTTTTCCTATTCATGAGCAGTTTTGGAATATTTTAATTATTATTATTTCCTTATTTTAGCCAGGAGATGACATTGAGACAGTACTCTCTCTTCTTTCCGTGAAACCTGGTCAAGACGGCAGCATAAAGTTTCACACAAAAAAATCACAGAAAACACCACAAAATTACAAAATCAGCATTCATAAAAAACAGATCATAAAAAATAATTACAGGTATCCTTTAAGACGTAATACAGAAGGTGTTTAAAGGAGTCAGAAGTGTGTCAAGATTAAGCAGATTTTGCAAATCAATCCAAGCCTTAGCATAAAAGGAAAAGGCACATTTGCCAAGTTCTGACAATACCCTTGGCACTATTAAACGAATACAGGAACCAAAACTAGTGTGTTGGTTATTGATGTAAAATGTTAGCAAATTAAAAAAGATAGGATAATATTTACCTAAGAGAACCTTTAAAGCAAAGTCTCTTTAAGGCAAGTCATTTCACACGGCAGCCATCTTTGAAACGCCTTTTGGGCAGTATGCTCGGGTATTCTGTCTGAACGGGGAAACATAAAATTCTACAAAAATACTTGCCAAGCTTGTGATTACACGTTATATTACGAATAATCAGTTAAATTAAACAACAACTGTCTATTTAGTTTCATTTCTAAATGTTCGTATCACACAAAATCTGCAGAAACTCACGTCTGGTTCGAGCCCCTCCCTCAGAAAATTTTCATTCGCTGATTGGCTCCTGTACTAGAAGGCGGGGCTTCATTCGACATTTTGACATGTGCACTTTTCCCCATTCAAAAGTATACGAGTGACAAGTGTGTATTCTACAGTCTTTGTTTAAAGTTAATAAGTACAAATGTAATTTTCTCCTTTGAAATATACATAACCAATCTAAGTAATTGTACAACATACAGTGATACATTCGTGAATCTGCACCTGTGACAGTTTATTGCTGCGCGATAAACAAAATCTAGTTTTCAAAATAGAGTTGCAGCTGCATGCATAATTAGATGATCACCATAATCAATTATAGACAAGCATGTACTTTCTACTAATTTATGATGGGCCTTATACGGAAAATATTTTTTTATTTATTAATATAAATAATTAATATTAACAGTATAAACTTGTGAAATTGTAAGTATGAGGAAGCCATGTGATCACATGTGGAAATAATATGAAATGGTTTTTCTATAAGGGTGTACATACAGTGATAATCCAGGGCTATGGATAATTCAGGTATGGAAACTGCAGTTGTAGCAAACATTTTCCCCTAAATGACTATAAATACTGATTACAAAGCATATTATATTACATTCAAATAATGGCTGCACGATATTGGGAAAAACTGATATTGCGATATTCAGTTTGTATGCAATATAAATTGTGATCCGATTCACAATATGATATAATTTCACAATATGATTAAGTAACTATTTGGAAAGAATTAATAGTTTTACATAAAAAATGACCAATAAAAAGTTGTGAAGCACCAAAAGCGTTCCATATTAATATTTATTTGGCTATGGTTGTTATCCTTGAATTTTCAAATGTACTTTTTGTTTTTAAGAAAAGCTAGAAATATTGTAAAGCTTTACAATATTATTATTATGTTCATTTATGTATTTATGTTTTATTATTCAATGCTCAAATTCTAAGACTGGGGAAAGTTTAACGTGCAAACCAGTTTTTTATTTGCCTAATAAATGACAATAGACTACAGTGTAAAATGATATTTAATGAGTTCCAGAAGCTCTGCATTAGAATGAATATGAATATTACTCTGTCCTGTCATGAGATATTTCCTCAAGATTAAATTGTTTTGTGTAGTTTCCTCACAATTGCCACTGATTAGACTTAAGTTGCCATGTTTTGTTGTTTACTGACTGACTGACTGCAGGGGGAGGGGCGTTCTTGCTCTACATAATGTTTGATTGCACATATAAATATATATTATAATAACACATAAAAAACATTTAAATCTGTAAATATAAAGTCAGCAATTATTGTTACATTACAGGCTTTAACCAGCAGGGTACATGGACCAAGACACACAAAACCTGCTTATTTGTGATGGATAATTTGACTAGAGATTCAACACAAACACGGTTTACACACTCAGCTCCATCTTTGACTGCTGAACCATACAAATTTGTCTTCGTCACAGGGAGGAAGGGGGGAAAAATCCCGCGATCCAGCATTACGTTGGTTTTGAGTCAGTCTACATCACAGGGCTCCAGTAGTATGTGGATGATTGGGTGTTGAGTCTGCATAGGATGCACTGTTGTCAGGGAGAAGTGCAAGTCACCTTCACGCGGTTGGCCCACAAGCCCATATCTAACGCAGACGATCACACAACTACACCAACCACTGACGGCGGTCCCGAATCACGGTCCATTATGTCTGACCACTAAATCAACGGTCCAGCCGGGAAGATAGAGAGCGCAGACCGCTGTTTATCGGCATCGTCGCGGCGTGAATGAGAATTTGCAGAACCGCCGAGTTGGATGACAAAGCCGATGATGGGTTTATCGCTCCGCTAAATAGATTTAATGCGCCTGTGAATGCATTAACCCCGTGGCTGGCGAGCGGGCGGGCGGGCGCGGAACAGGAGATCTCGGCGTGTGCTGTGGGGAAGGGACCGGAGCGGATCGCCTGTGCGGTTTTGCTGAAGGCTCCGCAGCGCAGCCATGGCTCTGGTGACTCTGCAGCGCTCCCCGACACCCAGCGCCGCATCCTCAGCCAGCACCACCGCGGGGGAGGTGAGTGAGAGAGAGGAGGCTGCTGACTACACCGGCCGGGGAAATGCATGTGTAAATAGCGCCTGAACCGCTAATGTTAGCCGGGCCTGTTGCTCCCGGGTAATTCCTCTTTTCTGAGGATGTGCGAATGCGATGTCAGCTGTAGGAGTCACCGAGTTCAGCCCGCCGTGTAGAGGCGCACGGTGAACTTCTCACATTAGGCGTGAGCTTGTTTTCGGGCGGCTTGAATGAATGAGAGCGCGCGCGAGGATGGAGATTAACTTGATATGGTCAAACAAAACAAAGCATACCAATACACAATTGAAATGGTGTTTGTGTACATTATGTGGTTAAAATGCACATGGTGCGGTTCAAATTGAAATGTTTGTCGTGCCCTACATTTGGTAACGTCTTGTTTATGTCGTGGATTAAAGTGGTAATAAATAGGCTACCTTGTTAATGCAGTCAGACAGTTCAGCCGCTCCACAAACATGCTTCACAGCACTTTCTTGGTATAATATCGGATACTTCTTCTAGGCACTTGAGGGTTCGGCTGTTCTCGTAAACGAATCGTTCATAGAGTCGAACTGGGCAAGCGATTCGTAAAGAGATGAGAGACATCTAGAATTTTAAGTTTTAAAGAGAAGTTTCTGTTTATCGAATAGTAAGTTAGATATTACAAATAATTATCGGACATTTCACATATCATAAGCGTTTTACTGCAATAAACCGTACACATAACATAGATTTAATATTAGCATTTCATTTCAACGCATGCGAACACTTCCCCGCCAAATCATTATTATTGTTTAACATAAATGCAGATTCTATATTGTGTTTAAATTAATTCATCTAAATCTTTATACCGAGAGCAAATAAAATGACAGTTAACAGGCTTTTTAATCAAACGTAATGAGAATAACAGTCATGTGTTTACATATGTTTTTGGGTTAGGGTTAAAGTATTTAACAAGAGCCACGTGATGACGCAGTGACGTTATGCTCCAATAGGGTGGTTGAATCATTTTGTGAACCGAACTGTTCGAAGGAACCGAATCTTATCTTCACTATTCTCAGTACTCTCACTGCAATGATGTCATTGAATAGATACTCTGCCTGGTGACCAATCATGGCACCCTGAATATTGTCATATCTTCCCCCAAGATTCTGCTGTTCATGTTTCTTAGAGACAGCACACTAACGAGCAAGCTTACTATAGCATAAACCCACAGCAATGTACATCCCTTCCCTTGGGCTTTCAGCTTTTAATGTGCCCTACATCTATCCCAGTTGTTTTTGTTTAGCATTAAATGTAACGCGCATACTATTTAAAGTCTTCAGTTTAGGGCTTGAATTTCAGAATACATCCTATCCAAACAGCCTGAAATTAATGCTGTAGATGGTGATGAGTTGATGTATACATGTAAATTCATACAAAATATTTTCTTCCAGGACTGTTTTTGTAATTCTGTTTCTGTTTAATCGTTCAGGATGTCGGCAGTGAAGATGATCGAAAGGCAAACCTAAGGTCGGTGCTATTATTAGTCATCTTATTTAATCCATTCCTCCTTTTTAACAATGATAATTAATCTTTACTTTGGAGTATGTGCATAATTGTGTGTGTGTGGCCCATTTCAGCCTGAGTGAAAGTTTCTTCATGGTAAAAGGGGCAGCTCTGTTTTTACAACAAGGCAGCAGTGCACAAGAGCCCAGAACACCCACACATCATAAAAACGCAGGTAAACCACAAGGAAACAACCATGTCTCCAACACTGAGCTGGACTAGTTCTTTAGGATGGACCTTTCGTTCTTAAAAAAAATTAAAAAGATATATGAAGTAACGGTGGCTCAGTTCGAGTCCCAGCTGGGTCAGTTGGCATTTCTGTGTTGAGTTTGCATGTTGTCCCCATGTTGGCGTGGGTTTCCTTCAGGTGCTCTGGTTTCCCCCACAGTCCAAACACATGCGCTATAGGAGAATTGAATAAACTAAATTGGTGGTAGTGTATGAATGCGAGAGTGTATGAGTGTTTCCCAGTACTGGGTTGCAGCTGTAAGGGCATCTGATGTGTAAAACATTAGCTGAATAAGTTGGCGGTTTATTCCACTGTGACGACCCCTGATAAATAAAGTAAATTAAGCCAAAATGAATTACTCAAGATAGATATTAATATATAACATTTACTACAGTTATTTGTAAATTAATGTTTATTGATATTTCACAATTGCTTTGATGAGTAGAAATCATGTTCATTTGTACAACTTAAACCTTACTTTAATGTATTAATAAGGGAATGATATGTAGTAAACTGGAAAATAAACCCTCACATTTTGGCAAGGTGTGCCTCAGCAGTCTAACTGTGTCATTAAGTCAACACAAAATTAAGATCAGTCCAATCACAGATGGAGGACTTTACTGTTCACAAAAATCAAGTCCAGCAACAGCTTTAACAGTGAAAGTGGCAAAAACACATTTCATTTCATATCTGAATATCAGATTAAGCTATTTACAAGCACAGCATTTTCTGCTAATTTCTTTAATAATAATAATAATAATAAATCCTTATATTTATATAGCGCTTTTCTAGACACTTAAAGTGCTTTACACACACGTGCGACCCCCCAAACCCCCCCGCTCAAAATCGTGCACATGCCCTTTGGACGGTCTCAGCACGGGACTGCACATTAGGCTGCAATCTCCTCATCCACCGCCAATGTGCAGCATCCACCTGGATGACACGATGGCTGTCATATTGTGCCAGACCTCACACCACACACCAGCTGATTGGTGGAGAGGAGAAAAGTGATGCAGCCAGATATGATATGGGGATGGTTTGGAGGTCTTGATGGACAGAGGCTGATGGGCAAATTTTGGCCAGGATGCCGGGGTTAAACCCCTACTCTTTTTCAAAAGACAACCTGGGATTTTTAACAACTACAGAGTCGAGAGTTTGATTTGACGTTTGAGCAGTATAGCGTCCCCTTCTCTATACTGGAGCGTTAGGGCCCACACAGACCGCAGGTTGAGCGTCCCCTACTGGCCTCACTAACACCACTTCCAGCAGCATTCTAGCTTTCCCATGTGGTCTCCTTTCCTGGTACGGACTGGGCACAGCCCTGCTTAGCTTTAATGTTGTACTAAAGAAAAAAAGTCACTTGCATCTTGGATTGCCTGAGTGTTGTTAAATTAAAAGCAAATTAATATTTTTGGCTGAACCATTCCTTTAATCATACGCATAAGGTCAAAATCAACTGTTACTGTCTTGTGAAATGTGGTTATGAAAGACTTCAATTATTTAATAACTTTATAAATCAAAACAAACAAGTGAGTTTACAAGTGGATCACTGCATATTGAAGTATTAAATGAATAACTGCTTTTGTTGAACTGTTTCTGGAGTTGATGTTTGGTTTCTGTGAACAGTAAAGCCCTTTTCTGTGATTTGATTGGCCAACTTAATCATTTTGGCACGGACAAGCGCAGATAGACTGCTGAGGCAGATCAAACTAAAAATGTAACATTTTATTCCTATTGTGAAAACAAACACAGCATAATTGAGTGCAACAGAGCAGCATCAAGAATATGAGAATTTAGTGGGGGAAATTTGGCCATTTCTAATTATTTGTCAAGGAATTTAGTGTCAATGGTGTTAACCCACAACGGTAAGGTTAATATTGACATCCTCTGTTACATTCATTCATTCATTTTCTTTTTGGCTTAGTCCCTACATTAGGGGTCGCTACAGCGTTATGAACTACCAACTTATCTAGTACATGTTTTACGCAGCGGATGCCCTTCCAGCTGTAAACCATCACTGGGAAACATCCATACACTCTCATTCATACAATACACATTTACTACGACATACATTCACCTATACCACATGTATCTGGAATGTGGGGGAAACCGGAGCACCCGGAGGAAACCCACGCGAATAGGGGCAGAATATGCAAACTCCACACAGAAATGCCAACTAACCCAGCCGAGGCTTGAACCAGTGACCTTCTTGCTGCAAGGCGACAGCGATCCTCTGTTACAGTGTGATGTTATTGTTAATTTAAAACAGTGGTGTATTGCCGATTCTCACATTGTTATTATTTGTCGTTGTTAAAGGGGATCTTCCACAGCATCTACAAGTAATGATAAACACCCTCCGCTCTGAGGATAGAATTAAATTAGTAAGTGACGCACACTATCTAACATCATGAAGGAATGGCTACTGCTTTCAGTGTGCATACAACAATGTTCTCTGTCTTCATAAACAGGTCGTTAGGTTAGAAAGTGGATGGACGGACCATGTGCGGTACATGGTGGTTGTCTACACAAACGGCCGCCAAGACACTGAAGAAAACATTCTACTCGGGATGGACTTCACGGATAAGGATAGGTAAACACCATGTACCTTTTGGAATTAACGGCAGATATTGTGTCACAATTTTTTGTTGACAGAAATGTTTGTGTGTTGTAGTAAAAGTTGCTCCATTGGGATGACTCTTCCGCTTTGGAGCGATACCAAGATTCATCTGGATGGAGATGGGTAAATATCCAAGTTCACATGAAGACAAAGGTTAAATCCTACTTCAGTTTTTGTGTTGACTTTAGTTGAGCTCATAGGAATAATTTAATAGCAAATTACAATTAATCTAAAGTATGATTAAGGGGAAAAAAGCTTTTTTGAGGGTTTTACAAAAGGTATAAAATCAATATTTATGAAACTATCTCACTGAGAACCACAATGATTTGATGCCACTGTGCAGTGTTGCCGGATGTAGCCAACTTTTCCATCCCAATAGCTGTCCAAAACCCACCCAAACGCTCAAAAAACAACCAAAATAGATAAATAATTTGTTTCATTTTAATTAATTTCAATTGAAATGAACCGAGTTACTTTAACTGTCTTAATTTTGACCACACAGCAACCTACACTAGCAGTCACAAAGCCACAACATAACCGGATCACATCAAAACACTGCCCCCTCTCACCCAAACACTGCACTTAATGTTGTTTAGTTTACACTGCCTATTAGAGTATCTTTTACTTTCAAAATAGGGTATAAATTCATCCCATTTGGTGTGTTAAATTCTTTTGAACATAATTAGGTGCTTCTTGTCAATCAGACAACGCTTCTATGTTTGCTCTTTCTGTCAGTTGCGGGAAAAAATCATCGACAAAGGTGTTTGTGATAAACAGGTGTGAGTTTAACTGCAGGCGCTCCGTGATGCGTGGATTTAGATACAACTTTCCTTCAGCTCCTCTCACCTGTACTTTTTGTCTTCAGTTTTTATTTAATTGTATTTATTTATATATTTTTACTTGTCATTTATCAATAATCAGAAAATCATATCTCTTTTAGAAAACTTACATAATTTAAACCTCATATTTGCACTTAATATCAATTGCAAACTTGCTTTAAAAGGATAATTCCCCCAAAAATATGTAAAAGTAAGCACTTTTTATTCTCTAACAAGTGGTTTCAAACCTTTATGAGTTTCTTTATTTTGTTGAACACAAAAGAAGATGTGTTGAAGAAAGCTGGAAATCTGTAACCATTAATTTCCATTGAAGGAGAAACAAATACTATGAAAGTCAATGGTTTCCAGCTTTCCTCAAATTATCTCCTTTTGTGTTCAACAGAAGAAAGAAACGAGTAAAGTATAAGTAAACGACCAAATTTTCAGATTTGGCCGAACTAAGGCCTTCAATTTTTACTTGTCTGATAGTTTCAATGCATTATTTGGTCACACTTTATTTTGATGGTCTGTTTGTTGAATTTAAGCTACATTACATCTACATGCCAACTAATTCTCTTGAGATTATAAGTAGACTGTTAGGTTGGGGTTAGTGTAAGTTGACATGTACTTGCTTCTTATAGTCAGTTAAATGTCTGTTGAAGGAGCAGTAATAACAGATATTAAGCAAAGGTCTACTAATATTCAAATGGACCATCAAAATAAAGTTTTTTATTGCTATTATTATTTTATTATTTATTATTTAAGCATACCTTAAACATGGAAATATACTTGATGTGCCCTCTGTCAGCCTGTTTATGTTTAATCACCTGTAAAGTAATCTATAAATGTTGTGTGCATACAGAGATTGACCTCTACAGGTTCAGTATGAAATGACATGTTTACACTCATGACCTTAAATGACATGACCTAGGGGACACAGAGAGAATCTTCCACTGGTTTGTGGTGTAAAATTGTTCCACTAACTGAGAAAGCAGCATCACCCTGCAGACAGCTAATACATTTCTACATAATCACAAAATATAGCTCACAATAAACACGCTTAACCTCCTCCATCTCCTCTCTTAGGGGTTTCAGCGTGAGCACAGCAGGAAGACTACATGTTTTTAAGCCTGTGTCAGTGCAGGCCATGTGGTACGTTCAATTATGTGATATTTAATTTGGAAGTTTAAGTATACAAGTAATTGCATACCTTCTTGTAATTGCATGTTGTTGTATTATTTTCTGTTGATAAACCAATGTTTGACTTGCTGTCTATTGCAGGTCCGCACTGCAGGTGTTGCACAAAGCATGCGAGGTGTCCCGCAGGTACAACTATTTTCCAGGAGGAATGGCACTGACGTGGGTGGGCTATTACGAGAGCTGTATATCCTCAGAGCAGAGCTGCATCAATGAGTGGAATGCAATGACAGATCTGGAGACGACCCGGCCTGATTCTCCAGTCATGTTTTCTGATCAGTGAGTTGTATATTAGCGCATACTAAAAATATAAATTTGTTATAAATCTTCATTGCTACATTAGTGCAGTTTAATCATAGCTAAATAAAATAATCCTAATAGACGATTGAATCATTATGATTTGGCATAAATTAACTGTTCTTTCATATCATGCCCAGGCCAACAGAGAGAGAAAGAACAGAGTGTATGATCAAAACCAAACTCCGAAACCTAATGATGTTCCAGGACCTGGAGAATATTACTTCTAAGGAGGTACAGTATATGTAATGAGGTTTTCATGTCGTGGTTTATATGAAGCCATGAAGAGAGCATTAAATGAAATCCTTTCTCTTCTGTAGATCCGAAATGAGCTGGAACAACATATGAGCTGCAACCTGAGGGAGTATAAGGAGTTTATTGACAATGAGATGCTGCTTATCCTGGGCCAGATGGACAAGGCTACGCTCATATTTGACCATCTGTACCTGGTAAAGCTTCCTTGAAGATTTCTCTGCCATGTTTGATTTTGTTTTTGTTTGCTCAAGATGTTTGCTTACCTAAAAAGCAAAGCAGATACTGCTAGTTTACAGATAAGGGGGGCGCCCTGCCAGGATTTGCTGATGCAATGTGCTGCTTTTTTAAAAGGATTCTGAATTAATCCACAAAAACCAATGATGATCATAATTTGAGGTTAATTATTCACCATTGTGGTGTTAAGGGCCCTTCTGTAGTGTTTATACTATGAAAATTAAAAGCTTGGATTACAATCGTTATTTGATTTGTTTTTTTAAATGGACAACAAATTCACACCAATGTCATACTGTAGTTGCTCAACTGCATTCTTGGTTACTTCCACCACAAACCTAAATAAGTTTTCAACAAAATCAACTGAAGCGTTAAGATTCTGAAGGTAATAAAACTAAGGATGTTGTACTTGTCGTTCATTTCAGGGCTCAGAGTGGAATGCATCCAACTTGGAGGAGCTTCAAGACTCTGGGTTAGTGCTGATACGTATCGACTAACTGTGTGCTGAATTAAGATTGTGTTTATTTAACAAAAATTGGCAGTAAACTGTGTAACGTTTATTTATTTTCGTGCAGGGTTGGGTATATCCTCAATGTCACAAGAGAGATTGACAACTTTTTCCCAGGTACCTTTTGTTATTGTAATGTCCGTGTTTATGATGATGAGACTACAGATCTGCTGGCGCACTGGAACGAAACCTACAACTTCATAGTTAGAGCCAAGTGAGTTACCTTTAAAGATATTGAAGGAAAAAAGAGGTTTTTATTTATGTCTTGTGCCATTTTACATGGTAAAGCTTTATTGGACCCCTAAGTTTTTTTTTACCTTGTTGCTCTCTGTCTTTCATATAGGAAAAACGACTCTAAATGCCTAGTACACTGCAAGATGGGAGTGAGTCGCTCAGCATCTACTGTCATTGCATATGCCATGAAGGAGTATGGATGGTCACTTGAGAAGGCTTACAATTTTGTCAAACAGAAGAGGAATATAGCACAACCAAATCCAGCTTTTATGAAACAGCTGGCCGAGTACGAGGGGATTTTAGATGCCAGGTGGGAAAATAAGATAATGTCACCTAAAAAATCCTCCATTGTGTTTGCTGTATTTGCATTACATTTGTTTTATCTAGAATATTTTACTATTTTTGTGAATATTTGTGTGAATAATGTGTAAAGACCATACATTTTGATGTTGGTTCAGTTTGGTTTATGCTAATTTGAAGACGCAAGAAAACAAAACGTACTGATTGTTAGTGGCAGCACAGTCTTTCTAACGTAATAAGGGAGCAAACGTAGCCTTTGCATTGTAAGAATTTTCTCTGATGGTGTGTTTTCTTCTCGCGTTATAAAGAGGTGACCGGGTACCTTTGTTTTTCTGTCATTGTAGCAAGCAGAGACACAACAAACTCTGGAAACCAGATGGGGATGAGTATTCACCAGAGGGTCTCCAGGCTTCTGCTGCCAGTGGTGATCAGACTCCTCAGTTTTCATTGCTGCACCCTGATCAGGAGGAGAGGGCTTGGGGCCACGGAGGAGCAAGTGCTTCCCCCTGCTGTGGAGAAGAGCCCACAGACCATCTCAATTACAACTACTACTTCCGGCGTCTCTCAGACACCGCTCTGGACAGCGAACCCTCCACGCCGGTCCGGGGTCCTCCACTTTTAGGCATGGAGAGGGTCTTTATTGAGATCGAAGACGTGGAGAGGGACGCGTTGCTGGACGATGAAGGTTTCCCCATGGCTCACTTGGGCCTTCCTGGGGAAGGCACAGCAGCTCAGACCTGTGGCCGACTGGAGCCTTTGGAGGACATGCGCTTGCGGCTGGAGTTTAGCACGGTGGAGGAGGAGGATGAGGAGGAAGCACAAAAGGAGGAGGCGGAGATGGCGGCCTTAGCTCGCGGCGAGGAGACGCCGAGGGAAGACGAGAGCCTGGCTAATTCGAACCGCTTTAACAACGAGAACGCCAACAACAGCAACAGGCTGGCTGGGAAGCGCAGCTGCCCTTCTGGCTTTGACGTGAGTATGACGTCTTAGCTGTAGCGGCAGCTCTCCTGGCTTGTATGCAAGCTTATAGCTCAAAGAGCTCTTTTCTGTGAATCCATCCTAAACGCTTTACTTTCTCTAAAGCATCCCGTACTCTTACACCTTTGAAAAACCTAACCATGCATTCTCCCTGCCTGTGTGTATTCATCGGTTTAGGACAGTGCTAGCATTGGAAACCCCTTCAAAGTGAAGCCCTCATATCAGTCGTGCCGAGACTGCCTGCGCCTACCCAGTGGCCGCCGCTGCGAACGTCGCAACCATCGCCTTAACCTGCCACGCCACACAGGCCTGCCCAGTATCTCCATCCAGGCCCCTGGAGGACTCAAATTCAGTCCTGTCTCCATCAACAAGGTGCCTCCTCCTGTCCCTCTGCATCACATGAGCAGCGGGCACTGCCAATGCTTTCGCTGCTCCAGTCGGGTCAACTTGGACACTTACCGGAAGCAGCGGAGCTGCAAAGACCTTCCTCAGGTTTTGCCTTATTCCTTGGAGACTGAGGACAAAATGGAGGGGGAGGACGAGGGGAGCAAGGAGAGCTCAAGCAGTCCAACAGCTGAGCTCACTCTCCTGAAGCTCAGTCTGGGTGGTGAGAGGCCTGCGGCGGAGCTCAGTCAGGGGCCACACCTAGATGCACAGCACAGACCGGAGCAACTGTCCGAACAGATGGATGTGAGCGTAGAGGACAGTACCACAGAGGACATGGAGGTTGATGAGGGGAACATCATCCCCTATGTGCACCCCAGCTCCAGTGAACTCCAGCAAAGGTCTCCATCAGGCTTGTCCCTGGTGCGCAGCTCCAGCAGCGACAGTCTTCAGAGAGTTCGAAGAGTTCAGCCGGGCTTGGTACGCCAGCGCACCCGAGAGATTGAGACCCGTGTGCGGCTTGCCGGACTGACGGTGTCCTCCCAACTCAAAAGGTCTAACTCGCTGGCCAAGCTAGGGGATTTGGCCATCTCCACAGAGGACCTCTCACTTTCTGCCACAGTCTCCACTGACTATGATGAGCAAGAGCCTGCTCTGTGTGTGCAGTCCTCCTGCTCTCCAAAGCTCTCTTTAACTCTGAAAAGCTGACTCAAAGATGTCAGAAATGCTTTCTCAGTGAGTCCTACAGCCATCGAGAGCGACCGTGGAGGCTGATGCTGCAAGTCACCTCATGAGAACAATCAGGCCAGGCTTGGACGTCTTTCCAGCAGCCCTTTACATAACTGCACTGCATTCTTCATGTGTCTGTCCGTGCTTTAACTAACATATATATTAAAGCATGCTCTGGCTTGGACCTTCATTAATGGCTTTGTTGATAGATACCGCTTTTCTTTGTCTTGCTGAAGGAAGCCCCACCTGTTAAGGTTTTAATATGAGTGCGGCCCATTTATAGGTTGTATAATCAGACCTGGGTAAATTCGTTATGATTTTCTTCCATTTTTTTTTTTTCAACGATGGTTAAATCTCCATTATTTACCTTTTAACACACATTTTTGTGCCAATTGGTTTGTATTTTTAACACAAATACTACTGACATTTTGCCTGCCAAATTGTTTACCAGCTTATTTGGTGCACTATTGCAGATGAACCAATCATGGAGATCAGATCTGATTACTTGATGGGGGGGGGTTAATTATCATTATTATGATTTAGATTATCATTACGGTTGAAATAAATCAGTAGGGTTTTGCAGTGCTTGTTTACTAATGACATTTCCAAAGCATAGAATTTGCTGGTTGGTGCAAAGAAGGTGGTAGGCAATCTTAATACTTATTATTATTATTATTTTTAAAGTTAATCACATAAAAACCGAACCAGATTTAGATTCTGACCATTTCAGCTGTGGCTTAATAAAAATGTATACAAGTTTGAGGCCAAAACTTTGAGCTTTATACACCTAAATCTATGAATAAGCTCCTGTTAAAATGAAACCCTTTAGTCATGAAAATTTCAGTACATTTTTTGTTCAGTTTTGCCTTTGGGACCTTTAAAAGTAAATTTTCAGCAAATTGTCGCACCACAAAAAGTAATTTAAGATGGCAGTTTAGTCTGAAAATCATGATTATGTTCACTGTGTTATTCCACCTTGATAGTTACTCAATTCTTAAATGTTGCCATTTGCAAAAATGACATCAACAAAGCCCCATAATTATTGTCTATTTCCAGAGAAAAATTCCGACATGAATGTGGTTGGCTATTTGTCTTGCAGTTCTCTAATTTGCTTCTCAGCCGGTGTTTATAGGGTCAGTTCCATCTGAAATGTGCTACTAGAGCATAGCTCCTGTCATGTAATTTAGCTTAAGCTGTTTATTGTACAAATTGTAGCCTGTGATGTGCAAAAAGGCTTTAGCAGCAACACATTAGTACAATGCAGTCTTCAAGTTGATCAGAGGATGTTCAAATTAGTCACTATCGTCCTTTAAAAGGTCCTTTTAAAGTGTCTCCTATACGAAATGACACCTTGGCATCTGATAATGACAGTTAAGGTAATAAAAGGTGGAGAAGTGTGTTATCTTGTGGGTGTAGGGACTTGCTCAGTTTACCATGATGGTGTATGATATGTATAAAAGAAGTTGCAGATGACTTGTATTGGTTAAACTTGACCTTAATTATTTTTTCATATATTTATGTAATTTATAAAATTATTGTTGTCTTTGTTGTCTACTATGTTTTTCTTTTGTTGGTAAAAATGAAAATATGCAAAGTGGCCTGTGCAATAAGTGTACGCAAGAATTTGAAGAGAATAGTTTTTATTTATACAATAATGTCAAAAGTAACTAGTTTTATTTCAAGAATGAACGCGAAAGTCAGTGAGAAAATGAAAGAATGAAAATCAGATACGAGCTAGATTTTAATGGAAATGTTTTATTTTCTATCTGATCCTCGTGGGCTGAGTCACTTCTGTATTAAAGGATTGATATTCTGATGTTTAGTTTGAAACCTACTTGATTTGTTTTTTAAATCGTCAGTTATTTGGAACTGAAAATTAGCATCTCATATTTTTTATATATTTATTTATTTATTTTATTTATTTATTTTGCCCTTATATTTCCAAAAATACATATAATGTGGTCATAAAAGTATTTGCCAAAAGATTGCCAAAAAGATGGCCTCCCAAAGAGAGTAAAGTTGTCGTTTTGTTTCCGCTCATGGCTCGTCGTACTTCCTCCTGCTGCTGATTTCAGTACTAGATGTTTTGTTTCTTCAGACATGCAAGTGCCTTACCTGTTGCCATTTGCAATCAGTTGTCTAAGGGTTGTTCGGTAAAACCGCTTTTTCATTGCGCTGAGGTTTTGTCTTCACCTGGTTGCGGTCTTTATAGAGCAAAGATTATTTTGAACAGATGCATATTTGTGGCTCATTCAAGTCTGTTTTCTTTTTGGTTTTGATACTGCATTTCATATTTGAATCGAGGAGACCAAAGTCATTTAATTACTGTCATGTTGACATGTTAATATAGGCTAACAATAAAATCAACTGGAGAAACTAGAGGATTGCCTTTAGCCCTAACCTAACAGCTCTTAAAAGTGACTTGGAACATACACTGTCTGTATATTGGACTTCATTTGACCATTTTAAGTTGTGCTGCACTGTTTTATAATGTACTGTACAGTTAATTATAGAAATAAATTGTTTATTGTCTGCATCAGATATGGACCGCTTTTTCATTCGTTCACTATAACCAATTATTAAAATAAACAAATATGTTTTACACATCTTTATTTATTCGATGAGTATAAGAGTTGTGTTTCCTGACCTTTGAGTACCTCACAGAAGGAACTCTTATTGAATTAGGCAAATGTGATTCTGACATCACAAGACCAGACACTGAAGCAGTTCAGTTCAACAGGCTACTGCTAAGTGTGTTTAGTGCCGTTCTGAGACGTTTCTGCTGCTTCAGTGCTGAGGATTTATTCTTCTGTTGGAATACATGAACACGGTGAGGTTGCCAGCTGTATTTCTATTGCGTATGTATTTGCCAGTAATGATTTCTGCTGTGTTGTAAAACAAAGCATCTACTGAAGACATAAATGGGTCAAAGACAAGACGTCTCATTTTGTTGTCCACTTCAAATTTTGTATACATAGGAAGCATATTAAGTGTAAATAGTGTCTCAAATGACATTTCTGAAAATAAAATGTTCAAATAATACTGATCTGTCTTTTTATATTTTATCGAAGAAATCTTGTTCTAAATGAAGAATGTTTTTGTCTTATCATATATTCTTACTATTTGCTCATATAAATGTGTCGTTACCTGGGAGAGATTTATTTTAAAAGACTTTTTGTCAGAAAAAGTCAGCGTAATATAGCTTTGAGCATGTTTTATTTTATGAATACGCTGGTCACAGTGCTTACTGAACCTTAACGCCCGTTTGACTGTGTTTGACTGTATTTGCATAGATAAAAAGCTAAATGGTTATAGTTGTCATTTGAATAGGGGGTGAACAATTCCAGAAAGTGTCTTAAAAGTGTCCCATTTATTATAAATAGTTAGAGGTTCCTAACTTTAGTTTATATAGTTGTACATGCATCAAGTTGAACATTTTTGGTAAAACAAAACGTAGTCAAAGTAGCATTTCAGGTTGCATTCCCGTCCAATTTTTTATGCCCTTTACTTGTTAACTTCCCTTTGTCCTGTTCCCTCGGATGTACGTCATTGACTATGTTACACAAGTGTTCACTATCGGATGAACATCTGAATGCCCTAAACTCTTGATCACTTAGGAACTACGCGGTTGTGATGTCACAGTCGCATTGCATTCTGGGACATAAAGGTGATGATGGAGTGCATATACAGTTGAAGTCAGAATTATTAGCCCCCCTGTTTATTTTTTTTCCCCACAATTTCTGTTCAGAAGTTTTTTTAACACATTTCTAAACATAGTTTTAATAACTCATCTCTAATAACTGATTTATTTTATATTTGCCATGATGACAGTAAATAATATTTTTCTAGATATTTTTCAAGACACTTCTATACAGCTTAAAGTGACATTTAAAGGCTTAACTAGGTTAATTAGGTTAACTAGGCAGGTTAGAGTAATTAGGCAAGTTATTGTATAATAATGGTTTGTTCTGTAGACTAGTGAAAAATATATAGCTTAAAGGGGCTAATAATTTTGTCCTTAAAATGGTGTTTAAAAAAATTAAAACTGCTTTTATTCTAGCTGAAACTAAACAAATAAGACTTTCTCCAAAATAAAAAATATTATCAGACATACTGTGAAAATTTCCTTGCTTTGTTAAACGTAATTTGGGAAATATATTAAAAAAAAAATTTTTTTAATTAAAGGGGGGCTAATAATTCTGACTTCAACTGTATAAAGCTGACTTGCTCAAAAAAATCAAGAAATCTAGGATATGTCCATGTAAACTTGCCTTGTTCACCTGATAAAGTGGAATGCACTTTAAAATGGTGGCCGGAATTTCCCAGAGGAAACAAGGGAAGGGAAGTTTGGGATTTAGAGACAAATCTCTAGAGGATTTGTCATCTGAAACAATCAACGTATTTTACATTTTGCAAAAAATGTAGGCTGAGGCACGTATTTTCAATAAAGCTAAATTGGAATTTCAGCTCTGAAGATTTCCACAGCAATAACGAAATTGAAACAGATACTTCAAAATTAACATTAATACAGGGTGATGGAAAAACATTGTCACAAAAAAAAGGGTGAACAACTGTTGTGAAGAATCAGGACAAAGAGCGTTTTGCTTTTAGGTCAGTAGGTGGTTTTTAGTAGCTGTTTGAAAGCTTAAAGCATTTCATACTCTGTTTACACCTGTATTTATAAAGGCATCGCTATAAATCATTTTTGATTTGTTATATAGACTATTTTCACAAAATTTATTGCAATATTGATATTAAAAGGCACCTCCCTGCTAAAAAATCCAGCTTAAACCAGCCTAGGCTGGTTGGCTGGTTTTAGCTGGTCGACCAGGCTGGTTTTAGAGGGGTTTTGGCCATAATTGGTCTTTGCTGGTCAGGCTGGAAAATGACCAGCTAAATCCAGCTAAAACCAGCTTGACCAGCCTGGTTTAAGCTGGACATAGCTGGTTTTGGCTGGGCTCCCAGCCTGCTAGGCTGGTCAAGCTGGTTTTAGCTGGTTATCTCCCAGCCTAACCAGCTAAGACCAGGCTGGAAATGGCTGGAAACCAGCCTGGAAGTGACCAAAACCCCTCTAAAACCAGCCTGGTTGACCAGCTAAAACCAGCCAACCAGCCTAGGCTGGTTTAATCTGGATTTTTCAGCAGGGCTATGATGGAAATCATCTTTTGGAAGCTGTTTGAACAGAATATAGTGTAGGTAGAGTGTCCACAGTCATATTGGGGTGATATAAAGACAACAAGTCTCTGTTTTTAATTTGCTAACATTAAAATAGGATCCAAATCCCTCCCATTTTGAGGCCCACCGCAACGTGATGTAGGAGTGTGGTTTCCCTGCCCACCAAATTGACTGACTGCCGTGTATAACATGTCTCCATAGTAACGGGTATAATCAAATCAACAGGACAGGACGTGCGTTTTTGGATGTTAAACTATTTTTATTTTGTCGATTAACATAACAGATATCATAAGCAGTGGATATTAACGTGTATCCTGTAACATTTGCTGTGTATCTGTCTGCGTGAGTGAACTTTATAACGTCATTGTGTGTGACTCTTCATTGCAGAAAGGCTTGAATCAACTCAGCAACAAATACATCAAATAATCATAGGGAAAGTTCTTACTGTGATAATTATCACAAACGTGACGCGAGATCGGCTTCCTTCATGTCTGACACTGTGCTGTTTATCTGACGCAGCCGGTGATTGGTGCACACTTTGACAGACATGTGGGAACGATGAGCGGGGAGAACTAGCATTAAAGGCACAGGCCACAAAAACAGCTACATTGTGTTCAGAGCAGAAAATTCAATGATCTGAAAGGTATAATAAATAATCTGATGGGTGTTTTAAGCAAAAACTTTGCAGATACATTCTAGAGACACAAAATACTTATCTTAAATCTTGAAAAAGGGTCAAATATGTGCACTTTAATGTCATTTCAAGATGTTTTTTTGCCAGTGGTTTTATGATAATTATACAACACCATAATCACACGTAAACACTTTCAAGGAACAAAAACCCTTTATTATTATGGTAATATAGATTCTGTAATTTGTTGATTTAAAAGGTCAATGTAAATCCTAATATAAGCTTTTATGTAAGCAGAATGTTCTTATAAAATGAATTTAACATTAATGGTGAATGTGGGTCATTGTACTCACTTTTGTGGAAGTGGTCATCAGCTTTGAAACAGCTCATTTGGACAACTTCTTAACATCAGTAGCTATCTGAAAAATGTGAAAAATCACTCAGATGAGATGAAAGGTTGCACAATCAGCTAACATTATAGATCATTTAAATGTGATGGGTCATATACTATATGTATTGTCACCCAAAATTGATTGAGGTCATTGCGCAGAAACCCAATATATTGATTGTGTCATGCAGGCTTAATTATGCAGGCTTCATCCACTTTTGAATTAACAAAATCACACCTTCATATTGAGTGTACTTTCCTCAAGCCTTAAATTCTGTGCTCAACTTAAAAGGAGAGAGAGAGAGTCAGGTTTTATGGATGGCCCCGCCCAGCTGCTTGGGATACTCTGAGCCTCAAAATAACCTATTAGATTTACAGCAGTGCCAGTGCTATGACTTAACCATAATATAAGTTCACCATTCATCCAGCAGACTGGTCAGTTGAGCATTTACATCTGCAGCTGACATTCTCAGACAGAGTAAACTGTCAACACAGAAGCACTGGACTCTTAAAATACCCCATCATGCACAAATCAGACATATTCTATATATATATATATCAAATTGCCAATCACTAGTCCACCTAACCTGCCTAAAGGGATAAATCACCCAAAACTGAAAATGTTGTCATATTTTACTTGTCCTTAACTTGTTCCAAACCTGTTTATCTTTATTTCTAAGTAGGAGATATTTTGAATAAACCACAACCCATCTCTGGGAAACATCCAAACACTCATTCATACACACACACATACACAACGGACAATTTAGCCAACCCAATTTACCTGTACCGCATGTCTTTGGACTGTGCAGGAAACCAGAGCACCTGGAGGAAACCCACATGAATGCAGGGAGAACATGCAAAGTCCACACAGAAACGCCAACTCGAGTGACCTTCTTGCTGTGAGGCGACAGCACTACCTACTGCGCCACTGCTTCGCCCCCATTGACTTTCATAGTATTTGTTTTCCTGACTGTGGAAGTCAATAGTTACAGGATTTCAGCTTTCGTTAATTTAAGTAAATAGCTGGTAATTTTTGGGGGGATAACTATCCATTTGAAGAAATAATTCACCTCAAAATGATCTTTTTTTTTTTACATGATCTGTTATTTATTTACATTTATCCATCAACAAACATGAGGCGACATGGTGGCTTCACAGCAAGAAGGTCGCTGGTTCGAGTCCCAACTGGCATTTCTGTGTGAAGTTTGCATGTTCTCCCCGTGTTGGTGTGGGATTTCTCTGGGTGCTCTGGTTTCCTTCACAGTCCAAAGACAAGTCCTATAGGTTAATTGAATAAGCTTGGCCGTAGTGTATGTTTTCCAAGAGACATGGAGTGATTAAGAAAGTTTCTTTAGTGCAAATGTGCATACACTTTCTTAGTTTTTGGCTGAACTTATAGCTTTAAAAGTTGGCGTGTACTGAAAATTGCTTTTATTTTAGTATGTTGATGTACTTAAGTCAATTATTAAGTAGGGGTAGGGCTTTTTTTGCGCACCATTCCCTCATAGCAAACTAGCAGCAAAAGGAGCGTGGTTAACAATATTGTGGCTAAACCCTTCGAACTGACGACAACAGAGAAGTACCGCCACTCCAAATGCCAAAGAAAATAATCAGACCTTGAAAAATAGCAAAATAAACCTAGTGAATTTAGATTTCTTACTCTTTATTAGTTTTACATTATCCTCATTATTTGGCATTTTTGTATGTCTGATTAAAAGTGTCAGTTTTTAAATTAGCATGCAGAGGACAAAGGACCTGTTTACACCTTATCATACGCTTATACGTGAGAGGCTATTTTAAACTAGTCTTCCCATGAGACACATTGTGACACTACAGTCAGCTGATCATTATGGGTTACTTCTTACTCTCAAGCACTCAGGCTGGGTAATGTACGTTTTAAAAGGTCACTGATACAAAGCTCTGATACCTAGTCAAAGGTCACAGGGTTCATATGACCCTGATATGATGCCAGATTATTAGATCTGTAGATCCATTTTATTATAATGAAATGCTGTATGGAAAACACATGTTGATTTGAGAATTAGCAAAGTCAAAATGACAAAATGGTTTAACATTTTGGAGATTTAAGCATTTCAAAAATGCTTTTTTGTATACTGTATAATGGGTTTTCAACCACATGCTTTCAAGCTAATTTTAGGATTTAGAAAGACAGACAGATATTCACATTCTTAAATTATGTTCTTTTTTATAAACAATATAAACAATCAAATTATGTCAAAATAGTATCAATGAATATAATACACATTATTTAGTTAACTAAGTTTTATTTACATTTTAAAAAATCTATTACTAATTATAATAATTATTATTTGAACATAGAATCTTTTAGCATTACTTCTATTTCGCAATATTGTTGTACTGCACTTTTCAACCCAGGCTCATTCTGAAAATGTATCCCTATATACATTTCTAGAGAGCGTCAAATACGTCCCAGGAGGTACTTTTTTGCAGTTTTTGTTTTTGTGAATCCACCAGGGGCCGCTGATTTTTCTCGCGAGGGCCATTCTGTCTGCTGTTCTCATGTAAATCCACTTGTGGCCGCTGTCAACTGACTGACTGACAGATTGACTGACCCACCCTCCCCCTTCCCTAAACTCAACCAAAAGTGTTTTCATTTTGTGTTTTCAAAAGCATAGATTGACCCAAACACCCACTTCCTTACACCCAACAGTCAGTTTTAAAAAGCAATCCAGAAAAAGAAAAGCCGTCGTCTGATTTTTAGCACATTTCCTGATTTTAGCAACATTTTCATCCTGTTATTTACTTGTTTATTTTATTTGTTGGCTCCTGTTTTTTTTTTCTTACCCACTTTCTGGAACTGTTCTTTGCCAGACTCGAACCCTATCGTCCTGGTCAGCTCCTCTCTGCATCCCAAGTCCGTCTACATACATGGCAAGCTACCAGACAAACTGATAATGCCCCATTCACACCGGGCGTCAGCATTAACGCTTCCTATTCACTTTAAATGGGAGACGTCAGGCATTGCCAAACGTCAGCCCCAACTTTAGACATGCGTTCTGTCAAGTGTTGATGCCGAAGCCCTGCGTGAATCAGGCGGAGGTAAGCAGTCAGCTGATAATCGAAAAAAGATTAAAGATTAAACATTCCACCCTGTAGCATTCGTTTTAAAGATGAAATGCAGCCATAAGTACTTCTGGCAACATAATTTGCGATCTCCAGAAACTTACATAGGGCTACGTTTTCAGAATGAGCCTGTGTTGGCACTTTTTGCTGTAATTGTACTGCACATTTAATCAATTAAATTTAGCACAAGACACTTCTTTAAAAAAATTCATGACCCAAATTATGTAAAAATTAATTCTGAATTATAACTCATTTCAGTTCTTTTGTTTTAACATTTTAAAATTAATTCTAAAATATTTTTATATCATAAACTAAATGATAAACTCCATTTGCAGCTGGAATGGAAGAGCAGTTATATTGGTCAGGAGGTCTGGAGAGTTGTTGTCAAGAGTCGTGGGATATGTTTGGAGTCCATGGGTTTTCCCCTTTCATGTCTAATGTGACCTTCGCACCTGGTAACTGATCTAGTCCACCAGTTGTCTGGTGCCCATTTTGGTTCTGTGACTCAGTGGCCACATTGAGAGTCATTTAATTTTAGGCATTGCAGCATTCCAGAATGGAGTGATGTGAGGGGAACAAGAGAGAGCTGGGAGGGGGCTGATTACAGATAAAGTTATACACTCTGCTCATAAACATATGTGTTCTTCACAGGGGTAATGGGACAGACACAGGACAAGGAGCTACAAAATGAAGATGTCCTGACTGTTGGTGACTACGAAATTTTGAGCGAAAGTGAGGAAGAAGCACATTCCAACAGCCCAGAAGAGAATTTCGTTCAACTGGACACCTCCAAGCTAAAGATCTATCCAAGTCAGCAACCAACAAGACTTAATGACAACAACACTGAGCCCTCTTTCAAGCGGGGAGGAAAAAAGATCAGTAACAGTTATGACACGGATGTTTTGCAGAATGCCAGGACACCAAATCCTCAACTGAGCCTGGCGGGACGTCCATGTGCTTCAGAATTCAAAACAGCCATAAGCGACGCAACCACCACCAATATATCTGCCACAGAGGACCAGCAACGACCAGACAAAGCAGACAGAATGACTAACAAAACTCACCTCAAGGACACTCCAAACATGTTAGAAAGCTCTTGCCAAGGGGACACGAGAGATGATGCCGTAAGTGTTGTGAAAAATGAGAGACGGACAATGTCTGAGAGATACAACGGGATGTTAGAGGCAGTCAGAAAGACCAGCGGTGAAATTCACAGGAAGTCCTCATTGGAATCTGAAAAGGATAAATTACTTGAAAGTCACCCATTCCAGAATGTAGGAGATTCAGAGCAAAAAGATAAAGGCGAACTTCAGACCCTGTGTAGGGATATTGGACAAAGTAATGATAAAGACAGTGTTGGAACTGTTTGGCGCACAGAAAGTACTGATGCGGATGGATTTGAGTATTTAGACAGAGCTGATTCTTTACATCCGGTGATTGTAGCCAAAAGTCCGTCAGTTGCTGGACTCCACTCATATTCAGGTCACGCCAGTAACCAGGATAATTTACAAGAGGACAAAAATATCACTCCAGATACGATAATGTGTAATTTAAAAGAACCCAATGACACATCAAAGACACATTTCACAGTAACACCCAAAGAAAACCTCAGGAAAGACCAAAGAAACCCAACTTTCCATTCACCATTGCTGGGAAAAGAAGAAACCGCACTTCCTGAATGGGGTGAAACTGAAGGTAAGGACAAAATCTTGCATACTCCATTTGGTGAGTCTTCCTTATTGAGATCTAAATTGACAACATTGGACTCTTTCGACTCTGACACTGTTATTGAATGCAGAAATGCAGACACAGCTTTAGTCCAGTTGAGGATTGAGGAGGACTTTGAACAAAAGGCATTAAGCACATTCCATCCAGATTTGAGCCAAAGCAATGCTGTGTTTCACACTGAAAAGAAAAACTGTGACAAAGGGGCATTTGCTGTCATGGAAAAGCACTCGACGGTCTTGTCATCTGAGAGTTTAACTGAATCCAGTGCTAAAAAAGTCTGTGTTAGCAATGCGCCTCACCCAGCCAAAAATGGATTGTGGGGAACAGACGCACCATGTGTGAAAAGAGACAGTGAATCTGTTTATCCGAAAGCTGTTCAGGCAAGATCCACAGAATGGAGGAAAGATTGTGATGGCCCTCCTAATAGAAGACGTAATACTTCTCCTTTATTTGAATTGTCACCTGGAAATGGTAAAATTCAAGATGTACGTCTGGGCAAAGGTGTATGTGATCCAAAGATCTACATGCTGGATGATTCAAACACAGAGGTCAAAGAGATATTGTCCAATGGTAAATGTTTAGATCAAATGATTGTAAACCAATTCAATTCTTTTTCTCACTCAGATCTTGATGCCACAAGAGTCGCTCAGAAGGCATCTCTGCAAAGGGAAAAAGAGCCTCTGTATTTCACAGCTGTGATCACACCAACATGCCAGATTTATACATTTCCTGATCAAGAGGACTCTCAGTTCTATGTTCCTCATTCTCAAATACAAAACATGATGCCTGACATCTCAGCCGAAGACAATCAGAGAGACAAAAAGGCCAAAATCAAAGGACCACCACCACCTGTTCCCAAAAAACCAAAGAATCCCTTCAAAAAAGCAGCTCACCTCAAAGAATCTGCTTCTCATTCCGTAGACGAGCCGAGGGAATATTCAGACCTGCTGCTGAAAAATATTAAAATGGGCAGAAGGCAGGCGGCACTGCAGTCCGTTGAGGATTTTAGCACGCATGCATCATGTCTAGATATGTTACCTTATTATATGGACTCCCCTTCCTACATGTGCATGTCTGTAGAACCTGAGAACGCTGATATTCCAAGATATTATTTAGTCCCGTATGATGAAATTGCACCTGACTGCGATAACTTGATAGAAACCGCAGATGACGAAGAACTGAAAGAAATGGATATGTCTCAGCTGAGGCCAATATTAAAAAAGAAGGCAAAAAGAAAGGGCCCACCACCACCTATACCAAAGAAACCTCAAAATCCATTTGTTAAGACAGACACGGAGCAGATCCGAGCAAGCAAAGACTCAGAATTTGAAAATGTGGATCTTCCTTTGGAATATGGCAGACGTGACTCTGAAAGCTTCATGATGGACGTTGAAGATGAAGAGGACTGTAAGCCCACAGCAGCCTTAACAAGACATCTTCAAGCTGCCTGTTCTGCTTCAGAGGAAAATGATCTGTCCAGATTCAGACCCGTATCCGAACTCATCAGAGACAGCAACAAAATCCATGAGAAAGTGATACATCACAGCAGGACAAACATAATGGAAGCCAGGCCAGATGTGACTGCAGGATGCCAGAATCTAAAAGTATCGCAGATGAAGCAAGCCTTTGATGTACAAACGTCTTCCCGTAAAATGGAAAGAAGATCCTCACCAAAGAAAGGTAAGACGGGTTTGCAGGCTGATTGCATTCCCGATTTTAATACAGTAGACAGCTGACAGGGTTTTTAAGGATCCTGATCAGATATCAGCGGGGATCTGTTTTAGATAAAACATTTACAGTTATGGTCTCTGCCAGCTGAATACTGCATATAGCCTAATGAACATTTAGACGTGAGAGTTTCTTTAAAGTGTTTGTACATATATGTAAACACAACAGTAGATGAGCTGATAGCTGATAGCTGACAGTACCTGATAACATTACTGTAAAATTAAAGTATTCTAATCCACTAAATTTCAATCCACTAACTTCAATTAAAATTTCACAAAAATCTAAAGATCACAAAGAAATATAATCATAAAGAATCATTAAATTAAAAGGATTTTTAAAACTATATTTTAAAAAATGTAACGTAGACTAACCATGTTCCATACACTTTTCGCTATTTAGTTCACTCAAACGACCCCTCCTCTGTCATTTGAAGCCAGACAAGCATGGTTGTGTGTTCATTCTCTGGGCGAATACCTATTGCACAATTCAAATTTTGATTGATGTCTTTTGGACCAGTAGTTTTTAAGAAAAGATGGAAAAAGCAGCCTGCAAGCTGCTTCTGTTCAGCTTGAAGTTAATGTTATATTTAATAACTTTTTTATGAAAGTTTTAAATGATATAACTATACAATCATTTAATTTGTATGTCATGTTTATTTTATTACAGCATGACAATTTAAATTGTTAAAATATTAAATTAATGCAAATTAATATTAACTTAACTGACCTTTTCCGAATATAAACATCATTACTGCACAAAGAGTATCCAAACAGCGTTTGCAGTCTGTCTCTCAGGCTCTGAGCTCTGAGTTGCGCCATGCAGCTATCACCCACAACTGACATTCAAATGCCCCATTTCAAAGCATTTATTCAACAAAACATAATTTTTTCAATAATTTGTGATAACAATTTGTGATAACAATAATAATTTCATAAAGACTGTAATACTGTGTGATAAATAAATTAAATGCAAATGCATATTTTTGTTGTTTCAAATGTCTTCCTTCCAAAGCGACACTCGCCCCTTTAGCTTGCCCACTGTCCATTTTCACGTCCACTAGGTGGACGTAGTAAACTTACTGAATTGTCTCAAAAACATATGGAAGGAGGGTCTATGTTGTCCTCGGGGGTGAAAGAGTGAGAAAAAGATTACACAGATATATAGCTTGTCTACAACTCGTAAGAATTTATTCAAAAATTGGAGTTAAAAGGTAACCTGTATGAAACATTGTTGTTTACGGAATATGGTTAGTCTACGTTACATGCTTCGCCCAACATAGGCTCATTCTGAAAACATAGCCCTCTATACATTTCTGGAAATCGTGAATTATGTAGCCAGAAGTACGTATGGCTGCATTTCATCTTTAAAACAAAGGCTACATGCCAATATAATGCCGTTCCTTTTCATGCTTACCAGCTGACCACTTACCGCCATATGGACGACTTTTCTGCTGTTATTAGTTTGCCCGGTAGCTCAACATGTAAGTTCGTGGACTTGAGACACAGAGCGGAGTTAAACATGAAGACGGGGTTCAAGTCCAGTGAAAAACAATTCCAGAACGCAGGCAAGACAAAAGTAGAAACTAAAAAATAAACAAGTAATTAATAAGGTAAGAATGTGGTAAAATCTGAAAACGTGGTAAAAATCAGGTTGAGTGCTTTTCTTTTTCTGTATTGCTTTTTAAAACACTACGATTAGGTCTAGGGGAGAGGTTGTGATGCTGGTCAATTGGTGCCTTTTAAAACACTATTGGTTGGGTTAGGGGAATGGTGAAGGTGGCAGGATCGGTCGGTTGGTCAGTCAGTAAATCAGTCAACAGGTGGTCGACCTCTGGTGGGTTTACATGAGAACAGCAGGCGCGAATGACACTCGTGAGAGAAATTTAAATTCTCAAAAAGCATACACAGGGGTCGCTGGTGGATTCTCAAAAATAAAAACTGCAAAAAAAATAAAAAAATGTAACTCCTGGCATGTATTTGGCGCTCTCCAGAAATGTACATAGCGATACATAGTCAGAATGAGCCTGGATTGGCTTCGCCACAGCAGTGTTGTATTAAGGTTTTAATATAATTAAAAAGAGATAATGATGTTGTGTTGTTAACTATAGACAACTACTAAACATATTTATCATATATAGCTTTAAAGATGGGTAGAAAATTGTAGGATTTATTATCATTAATTTATAATGTTGTCAGTTATTTGAGTTTGTGAAAAATGTCATCTTATTTCCAATAATAACTGTGTTTGTGCATAACATGAAAATTACATTTGTAAATAACATGCCTTTAAAATATCAGGTGTAATATTTTTTCTCACACAGTATGGTTCTTTGAAAATGTATAAAATGGCCTATGAATGTGGTCCCTCTGATCATATCTGAAGGTCTTGATATATCAAAAACTTTAAAAAGCCATAAACCACAGCGTAGTAGAAACAAAGAAAGACTCAAATTTGATTTTAAGCCAAACTGCACTTAGTAACATAATCCAACATGAGCATGACTTCATCCTTTTTCACTCTTAACACAATTACCAGAGTCCAGTAACAATATCAGCTCAACTGAAGGCGAAGCTCGATGTGTTTAAATGTCTGCTGGGGATCAAGACACTGTCTGCAATGGAGAGATGCTCAAGGGCTTTTCCATTTATAAAATGTCCTCACCAGTGTAAAGCACAGTGGCCTGTCAGGCAACACGGTACAATTTGTACCCCTACCTCTCATTCAAACACCCAGAACTGATGTCCATGTAGGAGGACATGAGGAGGAGGGGAGGGGAGAGGAGAACAAGGGCGTTTTCTCCCGTTCATTCAGAATAAAGGAGAGAGGAGGGAAGCTATTGTGGCTAGCCGCAATTCACTGAGACAGTCACCAGCACATCTGAATCCGCAGAAAAATTAAATTAATGCGTTGAATTTGACTCTCTGAGAGGCGTAGTACTGATAAAGGTAAGCGTTTTGCGTTTGCTCATGTTAATGCAAGGCAGGTCAGTGGTGCAATAGCATCTACTGGAATGCTAGCTCGATTTTAGCAAGCATCACTGATTTAAAGAAAGCTCTGGAAAAAGCTAGTGCCTGACTGGAGAAAAAAACTTGTCCTCGTGCATGTGCATTTGCTTTATTTAGCGTCATTTTTGGAAATGTGAGACTCCATCCAGCCTTGAGATTAGCAGAAATGGAGATATTAATTGAAAGTTGCCCATCATGACCTGTGCCGGGTTGATAGCAGCACGCCTCCTCTTCCAAACGGCACGTCGCATTTCAACAGTGCATGCAGAGGAAAAATACACACACACGGCTCAAAACAAGCTGCTTTACCGGTGCTTCTTCCGCTCTTTTCATTCATTTGATCGGCTAGCGGTTAGCTCGTTTCCTCGCCCCAGCGCAAGCCTGCCCATCTATCGATTATGTCATGTTTTTATTCATTCTCACTCTTTTGCAGTCTGCATGCGATTATCATTTCCTCTTCCCGCATCCACACAAATGCACTCATTTCTCTCTAACTGCTTATATTGCACGATTTGTGTAGCAGAGATGGAATTGGTGGTGTGTGTGTGTGTTTGTGAGAGGTTTTTCTTTCGCCGGGATGCTCATCATCATCATCATCATCATCAATCACGCAGCTCGGCCATTAAAGCAAACACACACACTCACACCGCCATACATCTGACCTATTTCCAAAAGCACATCAGTGACTTTATTGTGATGAGCACATTTTATACTTGCCAACATGGCTGTCTTATTACCAGCGTTATAAATGGTGATAGTAGCTATTTTTTAGGCAAAGATTAAGACACCGCCATCAATCAGGGCCCAGCTCATTTTAGAACGCTTGAGATAGGCTAATGCATTAATGAACACGGCTTAAATAACCAGCCATTATTATTATTATTCTACATCGATGGATAGCAATTAGTATATTAGCTACAACAATGGTTTAAGAATAAGCAGTCTGGCTGTGTCTCAAATCTGCCTGACTAGATAACATTCTCTGCAGCAGCATGGAAGCATCATTTTTGAGCATCTCCGCTGTTTACCTTATTAAGAAATGGTTGCCTCTTATTACAGTACACTGTTAAAAATAAAGGTCCCTGCAAACAATTTCATGTTTAATAGACGTCTAATGGACATCTAAACGTAGACGGCTTGGCTAAAACAAGGTTAAACTTGGGCTGTCAGTGAAAATCGAATAGACATCTAAGAATAGCCCAAAACTAGTCGTCAAATAGACAGATTAGACAGACTTTATATGTGTAGTCATTCATTTCTGTTTATTTGACGAGTAGTCTAGTTTTGGCCTATTCTTAGACGACTATTAGATTTTCACTGACAGCCCAAGTTTAGCCTTGCTTAAGCCAAGACGACCATGCTTAGATGTCTATTAGACGTCTGTTAAAAACAAAAAAATGCTTGCTGGGGTGCTAGGATAAACCAAAATGGAGTTCTCAGATCCCTCAAAGAACATTTTAGGGAAAAGGTTAATAAAGAACTATTTGTATATAGCGTGAACAACATTTTCATAGTCTAAAGAATATTTTAACTTTAAAGAATCTTATTGATGAATAAAAAGGTTCTTCGTGGATCCATTGATCCAAATAAGATCCCAAATTCATTTTAAAGAGTGTATGTGAACTGTGCAGTTTACGTAACATGTACGTAACAGTGTATTTACTTTAGTACTGTTATTAAATAACTAATTTGGTTAATTTTAGGTTTGTGGGTAGGTTTAGAAATATTACCTAGCTATAAAACAATTAATGCAATTACTATGTATCCAAGTACATAGTAAATGTGAAACACGACTGTCACTTTTTTGCTTGTAAGGGTTTTATCCTGTAGGTCAGGTGTTAAATCCAGTTCCTGGAGGGCCGCAGCTCTGCACAGTTTAGCTTTAACCCTAATTAAACACACCCTATCAAACTAGCTGTGTCCTTCCGACTTGTTTTAAACCTCCAGGTAAATTTGTTGAAGCAGGGTTGAAACTAAACTGCAGAGCTGCGACCCTCCAAGAACTGGATTTGACACCTTGGAACTGACATTGTATTCTATATTCACCCTGATTGATCAATTATTTACATTTATGTTGTAAAACTAAAAAAGACAAATTCTTCCTTTTAACTGTTAGCTAGTAGCCTGTTTGCTGTGTATTATTACTTATAAAGCACACATAAATGCCTTATTCTGCATGACTATAATCTTCATCTCTTAATTACATAATAACTATCTTACTACTAACTATTAATTATCAGTACATTAGTTTATAAAAGCAAGAGTTAACTGTAGTGCTGTACAATATATCGTTTGAGCATTGATATCGAAATATGTGTATCTGCAATAGTCACATGTTAGGATTAGATTATTATGTAGATTTTTTATACAATAATGACCAAGTTATTTTACATTTAATTGTTCAATTGCTATACTTGAATACTGTTAGAGTCTCTAGAAAACCATAAAGTACTGTTTATTTATTTATTTTGCTTGTTATATATTATAATATATGCAGATGCACTCCAAAAAAATTTTTATCACAACAGTCGATTTAAATTAATGAAATCTTTATAAATAAAACAGCAATTCTAATCATCTGCTGAAGTTATATTCATATCACAATATATGTTGGGGCAAAACAAAATATTGCAATGTCAGATTTTTTGTAATATTGTGCAGCTTAATGGTGAATATTTGCTTTTCATGCAATTTTTAAAAATTCAAATTTTTTTTATACAATTTAGTCTGTTCAAGATTAGCTTGATAGCCTATATACAGTAGGACGCATGAACTTTCACACTATAAAACTTTGTTAACATGTAAATGACTGAATCAACCGGACTACATAAAGTTAAATTAAGGAGTTTAATTTGAAGAAATAGATTCTTCTAGTAACTACTGTTCATATCCACACTTTTATTTATTTTTCTTATATAGGGTATTTTTATTTCAATATATAACCTAATTTTGTAATACGTGTATTAGATATGTAACCTTTTATAAATAGTTTATACAGGTATGTTTATTTTCTATTTATTAATTAAAAGAAATTAGTTACTACTGATCACATGTTCCCTAATTTAAAGTGGTACCTAAAATTATTAGGCAAGGTGCAATATGTGCTTTATTTAGTAATATGTAAATAAAATTTTCTAAATTATTGAATCAACATTATTAGGTTAAATCAAAGCATTTAATGTAAAAAATATATTTTGACCATAAAAAAACTGTTCATACACACCTTTTACAACATTAATTAATAAAAAAATTAGTTTTATATTTTTTAAATGTGCTTATTTTTTAATAAATATATAATAAATTATTAATATATCGACCTTTTGGTCTATATATTTATTCATTCATTTTCTTGTCGGCTTAGTCCCTTTATTAATCTGTGGTCGCCACAGCGGAGTGAACCGCCAACTTATCAAGCACATGTTTATGCAGCGGATGCCCTTCTAGTCGCAACCCATCTCTGGGAAACATCCACACACACATTCACACACACACTTATACACTACAAACAATTTAGCCTACCCAATTCACCTGTACTGCATGTCTTTGGACTGTGGGGGAAACCGGAGCACCCGGAGGAAATCCACGCGAACGCAGGGAGAACATGCAAACTCCACACAGAAACGCCAACTGAGCCGAGGCTCGAACCAGCGACCCAGCGGCCTTCTTGCTGTGAGGGGACAGCACTAGCCACTGCGCCACTGCTTCATCCTCTATATATTTATCAATATTTAAGACATTAAATATGATTATTGATTTTAATATCAATTTTGTTACGATTAAACACGGATTGGAAGTTTTGCAATGTCTCAATGAAATTCACACACAAAACTGCATCTGAATTCTCTCCTTTTCTTATGTGGAGTGCTGCGAATACAGAACAAAACGAAAAAACCTTTCCCCTCAAGCTGACTTCTCATATCACTTCTAATATGATATACTGTCAATATTAAGTCTGAAAGCAGAAGAAACACATTGAAAAACATTAAATATTCTGCCATTAAGAACGTGTTATATTGTCAGGTAGTAGTAGCAACAACAATAGAGGCATTACTACTCACTCACAGAGTGAGGTCACCACAGCAGAATGATCCGTCATGCATTATGAGACACAGAATTATTTAAATCTACATCAAGCTTCTACAAAACATCTCTCTTCTCTTGTTATTTCAGAAATGATCAGACGAGTGGTACGACAGAGTAAATTCCGTCATGTGTTTGGTCAGGCGGTGAAGAATGACCAGTGCTATGATGACATTAGAGTTTCGCGTGTTACCTGGGACAGTGCCTTTTGCGCAGTAAACCCCAAATTCGTTGCTATTATTGTGGAGGCCAGTGGAGGTGGAGCTTTTCTCGTTCTACCTTTGCAAAAGGTGAGAAATTGTGGGATGACCAGTTTTTAAACTAAGGCTCAACTGGATTTTGTTTTCATTGTTTTCTTTTTTTGTCCCTGTTTGCAGACGGGTCGTATTGACAAGGCCTACCCCACTGTTTGTGGCCACACAGGCCCTGTGCTGGACATCGACTGGTGTCCGCACAATGATCATGTCATTGCCAGCGGCTCTGAAGACTGCACAGTAATGGTGTGTTCAGTTCATTCACTACACTGTAAAAAAAAGCACGTTTATTAAAAGAAGTTAATTATTTTCACCTTAATTTTTAAAGCTATTTGAGATTTAAAGGGATAGTTCACACAAAAATGAAAATTTAGTTAGTATTTAGTCTTCGGCAAGTGTTTCCAAACCTTTCAAGTAGCTTTCTTCTGTTGAACACAAAAGAAGATATTCTGAAGACAGTTGAAAACCCATAACCATCAATTCAAAATTTCCATAGTAGGAAAAACAAAGGGTTACAGGTTTCCAGCTTTCCTCACATTTATTTTGTCTTAAACAGAACAAAGAACATCAAATATGTTTTGAACATGTGAATAACTAATGACAGAATTTTTTATTCAAGGTGAACCATCCCTTTTTGTCAGTATAACGTAATTGTACTAGTAAAGTTACTTTGAGCTTAAAAATTTTAGACAGCAACTATTTTTTTTACTGTGTACTTCACATGAACTAAATAAAGTGATTATTATTATCATAAATTTTTTACATTTGTGTCTCAGGTGTGGCAGATTCCAGAGAATGGCCTCACCTCAGCTCTTTCTGAGCCAGTCGTGGTGTTAGAGGGTCACTCCAAGAGGGTGGGCATTGTGACGTGGCATCCAACAGCCCGCAATGTCTTGCTAAGCGCAGGTAAGCATTTACACCACCTTCGCGTTCAGCATCAAAAGCCTGACTGAATGATCCAAAAGTGACTCTGTCTTTCCTGGTCTGTCAGGATGCGATAACCTCATCATAATCTGGAACGTGGGCACGGGTGAAGCTCTGATCAACCTGGAGGACATGCATCCTGACGTGATCTTTAGCGTGTGCTGGAGCCGCAACGGCAGCCTCATTTGCACCGCGTGCAAGGACAAGAAAGTGCGTGTAATTGACCCACGCAAGGGAAAGATCACTGCGGTAAGTGAAGACTTAGCAGGATTATGTTGAGGGTCTTAAGCTTCACATTTCTGACTGGCATTGACGATCGCAGGAGAAGGATAAAGCTCATGAAGGAGCACGGCCCATGAGGGCCATCTTCTTGGCTGATGGAAACGTCTTCACCACCGGCTTCAGTCGTATGAGCGAGCGGCAGCTGGCCTTATGGAATCCAGTAAGTCACACAAGTAGAGCTTCATGTTATTGAATAATCATTTATAAATGCACTGTTATGTAATATTTTGATGTGTGTCTTTTCTCTAAGAAAAATATGGAGGAGCCGATATCAGTGCATGAAATGGACACCAGCAATGGAGTCTTGCTTCCCTTCTATGACCCCGACACTAATGTCGTCTACCTGTGTGGAAAGGTGAGCATGAAGACATGTTCTCTTAATGCCATAGCATACTGATTTTAAGGAATACTACACTTTTCTTGTAAATAAGCTCAATTTACAAGCCACCTTTACCATTTTTGTCTGACAGAACCTTTTTTAGTCTAGCTTAGCATAGACCATTGAATCAGATTAGACCATTAGCATTAGGGCTGCTTGATTATAGGAAAAATAATAATCATGATTATTTTGGTCATAATTGTAATCACGATTATTCAAATGAATTACTGTTGAAGTCAAAATTATTAGCCCTCCTATGATTTTTTTCCCAAATGATGTTTAACAGAGCAAGGAATTTTTCACAGTATTTTCTATAATATTTTTCTTCTGGAGAAAGTCTTATTTGTTTTATTTTGGCTAGAATAAAAGTAGTTTTAAATATTTTGAAACCTTTTTTAAGGTCAATATTATTAGCCCCCTTAAGCAATATATATTTTGATTGTCTGCAGATGAAACTACTGTTATACAATGACTTGCCTAAAATTACCCTAATTAAGCATTTGAATCACACTTTGAAGGTGAAGTTTTTTTTCCCTCTCCGCTGTCGCCACTGCCTCGCATGGTTCAGGATTGGTAGAGCTACGCATCGATGAATTTGCTCTTCAGTGTTTGAACTCTCAGTAATGATTAAATCACACTGAACTGAGCTAAACTGAACTGAACTGAACTTAAACACTAAAACCTGAACCACACTGTTCCAGTTACTATGACCATTTATGTGAAGCTGCTTTGACACAATCTACATTGTAAAAGCGCTATACAAATAAAGCTGAATTGACACTTTAATCTGAAAACTAGTGTCCTGAAAAATATCTAGAAAAATATTATTCACTGTCATCATGGCAAAGATAAAAGAAATCAGTTATTAGAAATGAGTTATTAAAACTAATATGTTCAGAAATAGGTTGAAAAAATCTTCTTGCCATTAAATAGAAATTAGGGAAAGCGGGGGGCTCATAATTCAGGAGGGCTATTAATTCTGACTTAAACTGTATACATTTTTTTTTCTCCCTGTAAATAAGGAATAGAATAAAAATATGAAACAAACTGTGCTTTAAGCATCTTTACCGTAAGGAAAAAAACTTTAATTATTGCTACAAAAGTCCTTCAGTTTTGAGCAGTGAGGGATTGTCCCCTTTTGTTTGATTAATAATGATAAAAACCGTTAGCAGCAGGACTATTGCGTGCCGTCACTTTAAGAGCAGTGCGGTTCTGATTAACGGTTTCACTTTGACATGTCTTTTGATTCTCAATTCGTTTGTTTATTATATAAATGAGGGTTAATATGAATAATCACTAAACACCGCATTGATACACAAGTTAGCATGTATTCGACCATTAAAGCACTCGCATTAAGATGACTTTAGATGTGTGTGCTCTGCTTGTCTCAGGCTGAGCGCATACTCACAACAGCATGCAATCTCTTTTGCGCTTTTGAAAACATGAATGATTCGAATGTACATCAATGAATGATGCGCATCCCCTGCTGCAAACGTTACATCACAGTACATGGTTTTAGTAATGTTCACGTGAAACTGAGCTTTGCAGAGCAATAAATATGTACAACTGGAAAGGGGGCGGTATATGATGCAATAATCATTTATCTCAATTAATGTTTTTTCATAATTGTTAGAATCCAAAATCGAAACTGAATTTTAGATTAATTGCACAGCCCTAATTAGCACCTTGCTCTAAGATTTAAACATTTTTGATAATTTTCCTAATTAAAGCTTGACTTAGTTACATTGTGTACTAAGATTGACAGAATATTAAAAGCCAGTAGCCAGTAGGGCTAGTAAGTTCTTGATTATTACAACTGGGATGACAATATAGTTCCTTGTCGTATCAGTCTAGAAAATATAAACTTTTCATTTTCCGTCAGTTTTAGTTGGCAAATTTAAATGGGAAATCATCAAAACTCTTTTTTTTGCAAGATGCTAATGGTCTAATCCATTTCAATTATTTATGCTAAGCTAAGCTAAAAGTGCTTCACCCAGCGCTGGAGATTGACTAAATAGATTTAAAATGGTCAATAATAACTCTATAATAGTTGAGTGGTCCTTTAACTTACTTATAAATGACAATTAATTGTTTTAATTAGTAGTTATCAAATTGTTTGTGCTAGCGCACCCATACTCTTAAATAATATAAAAACTGACAATCATGGTCACAGCAGACATTTAGGCCTAATCCCCCTAAAACCCCTTGGCCCTTGAAACAGATTGTGAAGGAGAAGGGCTTCAAAATGTATCCCTAAGAAATGGGACAGCACTACAACACCTGCACACATCATCATGTGTCATCGCCATCTCTTGCTTTATATGAGGTTGACAATGGTGACTGCTGTAGTTATTTTTTGGTATTTATCTTCAGGAAATCGCTATAGGCATTATAGCAGACACTGTTAAAAGCTCATTCCCAGCCACTAGACTTTTCTGACAGAGTATTCCAGTTTCATCAAGTGACAGAATGTTGTGAGACTGCTATACAGTAGTTATGATTATGGATTTTAGATAGCGAAATTAAGCAGTTTAATGTATTAAAACGTATGCTTAACTATTGTAAACATTCATAATAATGACAAAAAATACTAATTTGTGCATCTCCTGACTTCCGTGTGTAGCTATGCTGCTGTTGTAGCTAGTGTATTCTGGGAAATTTTCTTACTTCTTGGTTTCAAGTGTGGTCCTGAAAAATCTCAGTGTGAAGGGGTATCTAGCCCCTTCCCTTAGCTCTACACCTTCAAGCTAAAGAGAATTAGGACACCGCTACCCCTTCACATGAACACGCAAAGCGAGGGGTATGGGGAAGGGGCAGAATTGGGATTGGGCATAAGATCTGCATTGGTGGTGCTGTTGACCCTGTCATGTTATAACATTGTTTAGTGTTTTCAACCACACAGTATGGTTATATCTGTGCTGCCAAATGTCAAATTATCACTGTATTACTCAGATTAATGTTTATAATGAGGATATCCCCTTGTCAAGTCAATCATTTGAATTGAGAAAATATTTGTTTATGATAACTTTTTAGTCCTTTCACACATTGAATTTTAAATAAAATCATGGTCAAACACAACAGTCTCTGGGCTTGCTGCGTCACAAATACCAAAATTTTAACAATTTATAAAAATTAATCACTTTCTGGCCATCAGATATTAGGCATGGATATTTAAATTGCGATCGTGATTTTCGACAGTATTAAATTGCTTCGTAAACGTTTATTATTACCATTTAATGAGTCTCCCCATACAGTTTGATAGAGCACTTGGACCTGGAAGCCGCTTTGCGTGACGTCACACTTAACAATCGGATAATCATGACACTTTTAATAAAAGTAGTATAAATTACAGTTGCAAGTGTCAAAATTGAAGATTTTTCTAAATTGAAATCATTCTAATGTTCTCACAATCAAATATTGTTGGTGCTTAATTTCTAAAAAAGGATCTTAACATTATCAGTATTTTTTCTTCAGCTTCGTAATTTTTGTAAAGTGTGATAAAGTTTTACTTTTGATGAAGAGGACATTGCAAAGGACCACATTTATTTTGAATAAAATGTAAAATCGTTGGTGTCTTTAAGGGCAATGCTGATCAATGTTTTTTAAATGGCTCTCTTGAATGCTGATATTTCATGGTTTCAACAAAAATCAAAAAAAAAATCAGCTGTGATTCTTGATCAGAAACTCAGCTTATAAAAATGAGTTCTGAAGGATCACGTACAGTAGCACTGAAGACTGGAACATGATGATGAAAATTGATGATGAAAAATGAGCCCATGATGTTACCATAATGCCTTAATGTTTCCAAAATGACTAACGGTGTAACCAGTGGATTTCAGAGCTGCATAAATCACAAAACTCTACCCTTCTTTTGCGGTCCAGGGTGACAGTAGTATCCGCTACTTCGAGATCACAGACGAGGCGCCATATGTGCACTACCTCAACACGTTTTCCAGCAAGGAGCCCCAGAGGGGTATGGGATATATGCCGAAAAGAGGCCTAGATGTCAACAAGTGTGAGATAGCCAGGTATGTGCTGTTTTCACAGGTTTTTGAAAGGAACACGCTACTGTTTATTTACTTTTTAAATATATTTTTAATTTTAGTAAATCATTATCATTCATTCATTCATTTTCTTTTCGGCTTAGTCCCTTTATTAATCTATGGTCGCCACAGCGGAATGAACCGCCAACTTATCTACTTCTAGCTGCAACCCAGTACTGGGAAATAGAGTTAATCAGTTAAATCATTTTTAATCCATTCAGCTGATTTCTTGTTCTGGCTGGCTCACTTTTAGCTTAGCTTAGCATAATTTAATGAATCCTATTAGACTATTTGTCTAAACCAATAAACAAAATAAAAAAATGTTTTTTAAGGCTTCAACACAGACGCAGTTTTAGCACATGGCCTTCAGTTCATCCAGTTTACCTAAAGTGTTTGATGTCCTGATTGATTCCTCTTGTGAGAATCTGGATGTTGTGAACTGACTTCTGCCTTTCTGCTCTCTCTGCCGATTGTGGTCCTTGGCAATATGACGACGTTGTCAGTGCTTCCGCTGGTTGGATTTTTGTACTTCCTCCAGTAGGGGGAGTCATTAGGCTGTTATTGACCATAAAGTCTAACGAGATGGAAATGTGGTGCTGATCACGCTGTGCCTCGTAAAGGTCATTGAAATGTTATTTGACATCAAATGATCACTGTAATAATGATCGTTAGTTTTACCCTTCATTCTGTTGAGTTTAATCCTTTTTTAAAAGTGACGTTTTATTTATAAATTATGTTTTGTTCAGTTGGTTCAGGAAGAAGTCTGACTCTATATATATATATATATATATATATATATATATATATATATATATATATATATATATATATATATATATATATATGTGTGTGTGTGTGTGTATGTGTGTGTGTGTGTGTGTGTGTGTGTGTGTGTATATATATATATATATATATATATATATATATATATATATATATATGTATGTATATATGATTTGAGTTATTGACATATTCTTATTAAATGGCAACTTATGGGATGATTTTTCATAAGTTGTTTACATTTTAAGACTTTTTATTTAAAAAAAGCAAATGTTACACACATACTGTTTGCAATGAAATGCAAAAACTTTGAAGCTCAGTTTCACAAAATCAATTAGAACGCAGGTAGAACCTTAACTCCAAGCTGATGAAATGTATCATATGTGACCCTGGAACACAAAAGCAGTCCTATATTGAATGGTAATATCTTAGGCAATAGACAAAAACACATTCTATGTGTCAAATTACTGATTTTTTTCTTTTATTTCAAAAAATCATTAGAACTTTAAGGAAATATCATGTTCCATGAAGATATTTTGTAATTTGATTTGATTAGTAATATGCATTTCTAAGCACTTCGCTATAAAGGGGATTTTTCTAAGTATTTCGATTGGGGCTGGCAATATATCATTTCAGCATCGATATCCCAATGTTGAGGGTGTGTTATAATTCATAATTGTCATGTGTTTTGATGCCTGTGATTGTATAATGCTTTTAAAAGCATTCAAGTATAAGAAATTGCACCATTTGCGACCTTAAATCTGATTAATTTTATTGAGTTATTTTTATCATTCAGTTACTGTACTGGAATACTCAGGAAATGATACACTTTCAAATTTCAATTGTATCTTTTTCTTGATTGTATCTATAGATTGTTCATTCATTCATTCATTCATTCATTCATTTTCTTGTCAGCTTAGTCCCTTTATTAATCCGGAGTCGCCACAGCGGAATGAACCGCCAACTTATCCAGCAAGTTTTTACGCAGTGGATGCCCTTCCAGCCGCAACCCATCTCTGGGAAACATCTATTTAGCCTACCCAATTCACCTGTACCGCATGTCTTTGGACTGTGGGGGAAACCGGAGCACCCGGAGCAAACCCACGCGAACGCAGGGAGAACATGCAAACTCCACACAGAAGTAGTGAGGCGACAGCACTACCTACTGCGCCACTGCCTCGCCCTCTATAGATTGTTATGCATGAAAACACAACACATGCAAATACAGAAATGCACTGCAAATAGCACACACCACAATGAAAACGTGTCAGGGCACCCCCAAAAGTTTATAGATTATTTTTTAGATTTAGATTCCAGCGCGGTTTACGCAGCGGATGCCCTTCCAGCTGCAACCCATCTCTGGGAAACATCCACACACAGTCATTCACACTCATACACTACGGACAATTTGGCCTACCCAATTCACTTATACCGCATGTCTTAAGTGGAGCACCCGAAGGAAACCCACACGGACGCAGGGAGAAAATGCAAACTCCACACAGAAACGGCAACTGAGCCGAGGCTCGAACCAGCGACCCAGCGACCTTCTTGCTGTGAGGTGACAGCACTACCTTTTGCGCCACTGCATCGCCCCATCACAATATATATATCGCAAAATAAAAAAAATCTCTATGTTAAATTTTACAATATCATGGAGCCCTATTTTAGATTACAGATTTTTAAATCATTGTTTTTTTTTAGCAAATATGGTCCTATCCTAACCAACCATTCATTATTCATCATTCAAGCTTCTTTCTGATGATACATATTTTAATATAAAGCTCAAATGTACACTATAAAATGTACATAGACTGTTTTTGTGGTCTTGGGTCACGTGATTTAGTGCACAAGAAACATTGCTTAATATTATCAATATTGAACTCAATTTAACAGTTTAAACAGCTTCTAAATATTTTCCTGGAAACAATTCATCATGATTTTTCAAAGATTTGAAGCCTCTTTAAGCATTGAAACATATTTAGTAATGTAGTGGCACACCTTTCGTGTACATCCTTATACACCACCTTTTGCAGCTAGTCCAACAACCAGTATTGAAAAAATGCAAGTAAGACTGATTTTGAAAAAAGGGTTTACTGAGGAAAAGAAAAACAAAAATACAAAGGTACAATAGACTAGATATTGCTCGTTCAAAAAACGGCATCTATAACTGCAATCTGACCTCAACGTACACACAAATGACATTGTGACGTAAGCCAAAAATACCAAAGTAAAGGTTTTTGAATTGTATTAATGATTAAATTATGCATTTTAGATCATACAAGCACTATGAATTCTTATTATATTTGAATTACATTTTTCACCATGTTTTAACCTTTTTAACTAAATTATCATCACTAATGAATTATGCATAACTGGCTCAACGTTGTTGTTTTTTTCTGCCTTAGAAATTCTGTTATAATCTGTGTCTGTTACAATAACATCATGTCTGTTGTCTCTCACAGATTTTATAAACTCCATGAAAGAAAGTGTGAGCCAATCATCATGACCGTCCCTAGAAAGGTACTTTCCACAGAATATTCTCTATTATTTTTCCCTCAGTCTGAATAATAATCCCTGAAAAGTTATTAAACATAATGTTCACTTGATGAAGTTTTATTTATTTTGTGTTTACTTTTACTGGCAATGCTCTATCAAAAGTGTTTTGAAGAAAAGAAAGGGCACTTGGTTTCAATTATCATTAAAGCAACAAATGATTTCAGAGAAACAAACATGAATCTAAAATAGTGATTATGGTATTTCCTGTGTCTTGTGTTTCTGGCAGTCAGACCTCTTCCAGGACGACCTCTATCCGGACACAGCGGGTCCAGATCCGGTGCTGGAGGCAGAGGAGTGGTTCGAAGGCAAGAATGGTGAACCGATCCTGATCTCGCTCAAACACGGTTACGTCCCGGGCAAGAACCGTGACCTCAAAGTAGTCAAGAAAAATGTGCTGGATAACAAGGCAACCAAGAAGGTGGAGGAGCCAACAACTCCTCAGAAACCTGCCTCTCCTCAGCTAACCAGAGTAAGAGGACGATTATCTGACTTTCTTATTTGTACACCTACAGTAATGAATGAATAGACTTATAGAATAAAAAGTAATCAGCAGTCTGTGAGGCAACTCAATATCAGTTTATATGGACATGCAACTATGGGGAAAAAATAAGAGACCATATGACAATGGGCTATATGCACAGCTAGTGTTTTTCAACCAATGATGAACTTCCAATGAAAGGTTTGGTGACTTGTTCCTTTAACAGCATCAGTGTTGTAATGTAATTCAAATATAATCATTTAAATAGACTTAAGCATTCATTTGGTTGTTAAACAGTGGAAAAAACACAAAGGACGCCATCATTAGCAGCAGGCTAGCGCAGAAAATCCATTGATACTGGGGTAAAATTAATTTCCATATTTTAAAGACATGGCACGGGAAAAATCATTTAATGCAGTGCTTTTTTGTTTGGTGAAGCAGTGAAGATCGCTGTTTTTTCTTTTTTAAGAAATCAGATCTTAAACGCAGAGATTTTGTACTGTATGTTATGGCAATTAACCGGAAGCCTTGGGGCTGGCTAGCTGAAATTAAAGTCAGTGTACATACAGCAGGGGTGGCCAACATTGTTCCTGGAGAGCCACCTTCCTGCAGATTTCAGTTGCAACCCATTTCAAACACACCTGCCTGTAATTATCATGTGGTGTTCAGGTACTAATTAATTGGTTCAGGTGTGTTTGATATGGGTAGCAACTGAAATCTGCAGGAAGGTGGCTCTCCAGGAACAGGGTTGGCCACCCCTGGCATACAGTATACCACATTCTTAGTTTCTTTGAATTTTATATTTAAAAAAATTATAATAAATTGTCTTTCATGTATGAAGCTTGAGTAAAATGTGAATATTTGTTTTATTTTTTAAAGATCTAATGACATTTCTTCCCAATTTAAAATAAAATAATGTCTTTAAGAACTTTTTTTTGTCCCAAAAAATCACATTTGGTCGGACCAATAAATGTTTTCATTTGTTGGAATTGAAAATCAATTATTTTATTCCACCAAATATTGATTTCTTAAATTTTTTTAAGTTACATAATTGGTGATGTTTTGTCAAAAAAATTATATAAATATGTCTGAAAACAGCACTTTTATTTTCTGCAAAAAATGCTGTAAAAGACACACATTATTATGAATTTGCAAGAAATATTGATCCAGAAATGTTTTCATTAGCCAAACAAATACAAATTGTAGTTTTACTGAAACACTCAGTTCACTCACTCACTATCCTTCTGCTTATTTCTTGATCTATTAGGAGTTGTCAAAGCGGAATGAACCAGCAATCAAACACTTAGCTATGAATCATAAACATTTGAACGTTCATTGCTCATTCTATGCTGTAAATAGCTCAGAGAAAGGATGTCAGTGTCAGTCAGCATTGATAAGCTCATTCTTAACACTGTATAAAACTGAAACATGTCTGTAGACTAAAAGCTCAGCTCTTGGGACTTAAAAATCCACATCCATTCATTAAAATGAGAATAATTCCAAATGAAGAAACAGTATGTTGAACCCACCCAGATGAATGACTGGTGTTTGATCCCATTTTCCTCTTTGTTGTGCTCCGCAGAAGAATGAAGTGAAGTTAGAGGAGCTGCTGCGAGAAGTCAAATCTCTGAGAGATCTGGTGACGCTGCAGGACAGGAGAATTGCCAAATTGGAGGAGCAGGTGTCCAAAGTGGCGATCTAAGACACTGCTGGTCTGAAAGAGAGAGAGAGAGAGAGAAAGAGAGAGAGAGATTTGAATGGGCAGGGGGTTCAGTCACTGCCAAAATGTCTCAATTTGACTCGATCATTCCACTTGGTGTTTCTCACAAGGACAACATTCCAAGATGGACTTTTACTTTTTTTGTCAAGTCTCCCCCAAGCATTCGCATAGCAGAAGCAAAATTGTGGCAATGAGTGCTCACTGGTTTTAACTGATGTTTTACATTTTGTTACAAAAAAGAATTCGTACTTTTTTTGTTATTGTAACATTATTTCCATGAGTATTCTGATATTAACCGCTATGTTACAGAGTGTTGTTGTATATACACATCAGTATTTCTCTTTCCTTTTTTGTTTTGTTTTGTTGTGTTGCCAAAATTGAGGTGATACACTCACCTCTCGTTTGATTTCTACTTTTATATGTTTTTCCCAGTTGTAGATAGTGGCTTATTACAAAAAAACAACAATAATTGACATGTCATACTATTCAAAGTGGGACATCAGGAGAAAAGGCAGTGCTGTGTGGAAGGGATTGTGAAGGTACTTCAGATAAAACTGATAAAGATATACTAAATATTCATAACCATTAAAATGCGACATTTAGGATTTTAAAATAAGTTCATGAGACGATCAAGCATTAAGCACACTGTCATCTTCTCCACCGCCTGCTTGGAGATCGTTATAACTGATTATAAAGCATCCAACAAAACAGGGTTTTCTCCAAACACAACACAATCAGTTACAATAAAGCCAGAAGCAATAACGCAAATGTTGCCGAATGAATGTGAACGTAAACCTAAACCACTTGTACTTTAGCAAGTATTGTTCAGAATGCATTAATCATGCATATTTCTTCACAAAAAAACAAAAACCCACTGCTGTAACCTTATGGTAATTCTGAAATTACTGTTGCACCTCAGGAAATCAACCACTATTGAGTCAGAAACGTGGAATGGTCAACACTTGCCATCCGCATGGCGTTTGTTTTGCCCACAGAAGAAGTACCATCGTCTTATTTTAAATAGGAAATGGCTATTTTATAAGTATTATTATTATTATTTGCTGTCATCATGATCCACGTTCTCCAGTTTGCCCCACTTTCCAATTCTTCTCATGTTACAGAATATGGGCCTGACAGATGCTCTGATACGTGAAGTCGGCTTTTAGAGGCAGTGATGATGACCTGCGAGCTCTTCTGATGTACATGTACTGTAAATGTATTGGTGCCTCTATGTGTGTTTCTGGTTTTAGACAGAACTCCTCAGTTTTGACCGCTGCTGGAGGACAGGCATCCATCAGTCTGAGCACTTATCTGTGTCCTGAACAGTCTTGTGCATGCATTCCAAACTTCACCTAAAATAAAAAAGGTCGACTCTACAATAAACCCTTTCATTCATAATTCTTGAGGATGTCTGCGGTGTCATTTGTCATGAAAATAAACATCCAAACTTATATTTCCAACAATTGGAAATCTCATATGATCATTTTATGTCCGTAAAATATTTGGTAATACTTTATTTTGATGGTCGATTTGAGTATTAGTAGACTGTGCTGAATATTTATTGATATGCTCCTTCAACAGACATTTAACTGACTATAAGAAACTTTGCAAGTACATGTCAACTTACTAACCCCAACCTAACAGTCTACTTACAATCTAATGAGAATTAGTTGGTATGTAGATGCAATGTAACTTAAACAACAAACGGACCATCAAAATTAAGTGTGACCTACTATTTTTATTTGATGAGCAGCTCGACTGTATTACAAAATAAACTCCTCCGGGTTTAAGTAAGACTTTAATCTCTTAAATGCGTGTTTATGGCCAGGTTTATTATTCTGCAGTCAAGAAAGAAGACGTACAACATCCTTCTTCCTCAATTCTCTCAAGATTTGCCAAGATGCTTTTAAAGCAGATGTTTTCACAATCTTGTATGTCTTGACAAGTCATTAAAAGTCCAAGATCTCTCAAAAGGGCTGCCATATTGAAAACTAATTTTTAAAACACCTATATAATAAATTACATATTGACACCATACAATTTATTGGGTTAACTGGTCCACCCATATGACATTGCATTTTAAAAACCTTTAAATCTTATTTTAACCTCATCTAATACTGACAAACTATGACGCTTTTTGTGTGTACACTCAAACAAAGAGATTTTTATTTAGACTTAAATATAAAATGTATGTTGGTGCCAGTAGCCTAGTGGTACTATCGTGCCCACGGCGAACCGAGTTTGATTTCCGGCTTTAGGTCCTTTGCCGATTCTTCCCCTTTCTCTGCTCCCAATGCTTTCCTATCTGAATTCCCTACTGAATTCCCTACGGTAGAAGAATAATAAATAAATAAAAATAAATAAAATGTACAATGCATCTGGAAAGTATTCTTAGGACATTTCCTTTTTCCACATTTGTTACAGCCTTATTCCAAAATTGATTCAATTGATTTATTTCCTCAAAATTCCACACACAATGCCCCATAATGACAATGTAAAAAAAGTTTTTTTTTTTTTTTTAATTGTTGCAAATTTGTTAAAAATAAAAAAACCTGAAAATCACATGTACATAAGTATCCCTGTGAAGCTCTAAATTGAGCTCAGACATTCTGTTTCCACTGATCATTCTTGAGATGTTTCAGCAGCTTAATTGGAGCTCACCTGTGGTAAATTCAGTTGATTGAAATTGATTTGAAAAGGCATACATCTGTCTACATAAGGTCCCAGGGTTGACAGTGCACGTCAAAGCACAATCCAAGCATGAAGACAAAGAAATTGTCTGTAGACTTCCAAGACAGGATTGCCTCGAGGCACATGGCTGGGGAAGGTTACAGAAAAATTTCTGCTGCTATGATAGTTCCAATGAGCACAGTGGCCTCCATCATGCGTAGGTGGAAGATGTTTGGGATCACCAGGACTCTTCCTAGAGCTGGCCGGCCATCTAAGCTGATCGGGGGAGAAGGGCCTTAGTCAGGGAGGTGATCAATAACCCTATGGTCACTCTGTCTGAGCTCCAGCGTTCTTCTGTGGAGAGAGGAAAAACTTACAGAAGAACAACCATCTGTGTAGCAATCCACCAATCAAGCCTGTATGGTAGAGTGGCCAGACGGAAGCCATTTCCTGCCTGGGATTTGCCAAAAGCCATCTGAAGAACTCCCAGACCATAAGAAATAAAATTTTTTGGTCTGAAGAGATTAAATTTGAACTCATTGTATTACATTTGAAGAAAACCAGGCACCGCTCATCACCAGGCTAATACCATCCCTACAGTGAAGCATGGTGTTGGCAGCATCATGCTGTGGGGATGTTTTTCAGCAGCAGAAACTGGAAGACTAGTAGGGATAGAGGGAAAGATGAATGCAGCAATGTACAGAGAAATGCTAAATGAAAACCTGCTTTAGAGTGCTCTTGACCTTAGACTGAGGCGACGGTCTTCCAGCAGCACAATGACCCAAAGCACACCATTAAAATATCTATGGAGTGGCTTCACAACAACTCGGTGAATGTTTTTGAGTGGCCCAGCCAGAGCCCAGACCTAAATCCTATTGAACATCTCTAAAGAGACATCTGAAAATGGCTGTACAATGCCACTTCCCATCAAACCCGATAGAGCTTGAGAGGAACTGCAAAGAGGAATGGCCAAAAATTCCCAAAGACAGGTGTGCCAAGATTGTGGCATCATATTAAAAAGACTTGAAGCTGTAATTGCTGCCAAAGGTGCATCAACAAATGATTGAGCAAAGGCTGTGAATACTTATGTACATGTGATTTTTCAGTTTTTTTATTTTTAATAAATTTGCAACAATTAAAAAAAAAAATCTGTTTTGACGTTGTCATTATAGGCTGTTGAGTGTGGAATTTTGAGGAAATAAATAAATTTAATCCATTTTGGAATAAGGCTGTAACATAAAAAATGTGGAAAAAAAGAAGCACTATAAATACTTTCCAGATGCACTGTATTTTGATTACATATAAAAATTTCTATCCATTTAGATTACATATTTTAACAAAATTGAACTAAAAAACTTGATATGATGGATATTTGTAAGTTAAACATAAATGGAACTAATACACACAAGATTTATGAAATAATACCAATACATCCCATACATGCTTCTTTGTAAAAGTATTTTGTAGTAGTTTCAAAATACAAAAGGCAGTATTTTATTTTGATACATGTGTGGCTGCTGTATTTTGTAGTTTATTTTGATACACTTAAAATTAAGGTATTTTGTATTTTATTTTAAAATACTTTTCAATGTATTTTTGCCCAACCCTGGTGGGCTGTCAATGTATTAATTTGTGATCAGAAGGTAGTAGAAAAAAGTCAAGCAGGAGTTGTGGCCTTCATTATGAAAACCCAATACAGACACTTATGATACACTAGAAACGATTTCTGTTTTCATTGTATTATACTGCATTTCTCAACAGTTTCTTACTGTATAAGCAGTAGACTGTACTATATATATTATGCTACTGGAGATTTTTCAATGAACTCTGGGGGAAAAATCTGTAACTGTGCATCTAAATTCAGTATTGCAAATGATAGTGAAAAACTCCACACACGCATTAGTATTATTATTATTTATTTAACAAATTATTTTTAAAGTAAACAAACTAACCAGTTTTCTTCAGACTGTTCAGTGCTATATAGTGTGATGATTTAACCATTAAAAATATATGACCAAAAACGGCCCCCTTGTTTTTTAATTTTTGGGTGCACTGCCTCTTAACATGGTTAACATGGAAATATTAAATATATTTAATTAACATAACTTTGTGCTTAACCAAAATACAAATTGAAACGAAAGTAATTGATTCATGAAAGCAAACACCCAAAGTCAGCATAAATGTCAGAATGACTAGCCGAGGAACATCTGCTCTAGACGGATTCATGAGTATTGGGTGCCCGTCAGCACCAGATGTCACAGATACCAAGATGTTCATAATCCTGTACCAGGCAGTATCTCGATCTGATGCTGTGGTCGTCATAGAGTGTATGAGACTGATTCCTGAAAGACCATCGTGACAGACAAGTCCCCACATTGATCGTTTGGGCCAGCCTGACTCCCCACCGGTGACCTACTCACACCTGCAGCTTCTTCACGATGGACGTTCAGCTTCACCAGTCTATGGCACCTAGACTGCAGCTCCACGCAGAAAGTTTGGCCAGAAGATTAATGGTCATGCCCAACAGGGCCTAGTTCCTCTTGAGTTTTTTTTTCTCTTTACTTTGTCAATTATTGAAGTTTTTTTTTCCTTGCCATCGTCACCACCGGCTTGCTAGGATCGGAACTTGTGGAGCTGCGCTTCGGTGGATTTGCTCTTCAGTGTTAGAACTTTCAGCAGTGAAACTTAAACCACAATTAACTTACAGTTTTTTACAATGGCTATGACAGTTTTTTCAATACATTTAACAAGTTTGCTAAACTGTTAACGCAGCAACACACCTAAAACACAAAATTGACAAAACAGTTAATTTTATGCTCAAAATCACACATTGTAAACTAAACCTCTAAACTACTTTTCAAAATACAATAATAAACTAACACACTACACCACGTCTAACAAAACACTGCAAACATGTTTCAAAATGACATTATTGTTCAAAACACAAACACATGTTCTCTTTCAACAGAAACATTCAGTCAATCAGAAAACACTGACAATAAAAACACTATCATCAGCTAAAATTACAGAAACTGCATTAGTTTATGTGTCAGCTCTGCCCTTATATTTGAAGACTCTCTACATTTTCATTTTGTTGGGTTTAGTAAATGCATGTATTTTCTTTCTTTTACTGCAAAAATTCAATACAAAAAAAAAATTGCTTTATAAAATTTACAGTTGATGTAAAAAAAAATACAGACACAGAATTGCTGCAGTACAGACTTTATTTGCAAAAGGACATCACTGCAAGATATACAAACAGAAAAAGCACCGCAATTATAATAAAAAACAAAATAATTTTCTATTCTGCCTGGTCTTTTGTATTTGCCTGACTTCTTCTCTGGCCCGGCATGGTAACGATGGCCCTTTGGTCTATTATGTTTCTCCTACGGCGACGCCTTTTCGCCAAGTTGAAGCCAGTCTCGTCAACATAGATAATTTCATGTGGGACTTGATTGACCTCCAACTTCATGACTCTCTAAAAGTAATTAGACAGTGTAAATGCTTCACTGTACTGTATAACTAATGTATGTACTAATGAACACCAGGTTTATAGAGTAGTTTACTGCAAAACACACTGTGCATAGTAAAGTAATCACTGTATTGCATAATCTTACCTGGACGTATTGGTGACGGAGTTCTGTAATGTGCTCACTGTTCCTTTTAAAAACCTTATGAGTTCTCTTTTAGAACATACAGTATGATCTTGTGATTTGAAAAACCTCAACACATGTGTGTGGTTTCTAGATGGAAATCATGTTCATATAGGAGATGGGAGCTGTCATATATACATACATACATACATACATACATATATATATATATATATATATATATATATATATATATATATATATATATATATATATATATATATATATATATATATATATATATATATATATATATGACAGCTGATTCCCATCTAGAAACCACACTCGTGTTGTGGTTTTTCAAATCACATGATTATACTGTATGTTCAAAAAGAGGACTGTATATATATAAATATAAATATATATATATATATATATATATATATATATATATATATATATATATATATATATATATATATATATATATATATATATATATATATATATATACAGGGAATATATTTGTGTTTCAATTGACAATATGAACAGCTGTTCACTTTGGCTTTAGCCTATATAGGTTCTGTTTAGACCATGGTGTTATCTGTTCTGATATACTGTGTTAAAGCATTTGTAAATTGGTCTGTAAAATTACATTGTTTTGGTTTTGGTTGAGTTTGTGTGTAAAAGAAGTTTAAGCATGTTAAATTGGTGTTTACTGGATGCATTTTGTGTCAAAACAACAAGAAATGTGTTAATTGTATAGCCCACGAAGACGGATGTTGTGCTAACTGTGTTAAGAGTTTAGGAAACGTGTTAAATGTATTGAAAAAAGTGTCATAGCAGTTGTAAAAAACTGTAATTAAACTGAACTCTGAAATCTAGACTTTACTAGAACTATGTTAAGCTATGTTAAGTAGGAGGAAAAGGACAAGTGGGACAAAAGTTACTTTTGTAATAACATTGGTGTTCTATTTGATCGGCATCGCTCAATAAAAAAATATATATATATATATATTTTACAAAAAAGTGGGGTTGACAGTAAACAGCTTACAGTTTTTTACAATGGCTATGACACTTTTTTCAATACGTTTAACAAGTTTCCTAAACTCTTAACACAGTTAGCACAACATCCGTCTTCGTGGGCTAAACAATTAACACATTTCATGTTGTTTTGACACAAAATGCATCCAGTTAACACAAATTTAAAATGCTTAAACTTCACACATTTTACACACAAGCACAACTAAGAGCAAAACAATTTCATTTTACAGTCAAATTTACAAAGGCTTTAACACAGTATGTCAGAACAGATAACACCATGTTCTAAACAGAACTTATATAGGATATAGTCAAAGTGAACAGCTGTTCTAATTGTGAATTGAAACACAAATATATTCCCTGTATTTTATTCAATTACCAATGAGAAACAGCATATTGCAGTTATGTATAAAACAATATGCTGTTTCTCATATAAATAATTTCTATCTATCTATCTATCTATCTATCTATCTATCTATCTATCTATCTATCTATCTATCTATCTATCTATCTATCTATCTATCTATCTATCTATCTATCTATCTATCTATCTATCTATCTATCTATCTATCTATCTATCTATCTATCTATCTATCTATCTATCTATCTATCTATATGTGTGTGTGTTTGTGTATGTGTGTGTGTGTGTGTGTGTGTGTGTGTGTGTGTGTGTGTGTGTGTGTGTGTGTGTGTGTGTGTGTGTGTGTATATATATGTGTGTGTGTGTGTGTGTGTGTGTGTGTGTGTGTGTGTGTGTGTGTGTGTGTGTGTGTGTGTTTTACAGTTTTTTACAATTGCTATGACACTTTTTTCAATACATTTAACAAGTTTCCTAAACTCTTAACACGGTTAGCACAACATCCGTCTTCGTGGGCTATACAATTAACACATTTCTTGTTGCTTTGACACAAAATGCATCAAAAATTAACACAAAATTTAACACAAATTTAAAATGCTTGAACTTCTTGAACTATGTAATTTCACAGTCCGATTTACCAATGATTTCACACAGTATGTCAGATCAGATAACATCATGTTCTAAACAGAACCTATAAAGGCTAAAGCTAAAGTAAACAGCTGTTCATATTGTCAATTGAAACACAAATATATTCCCTGTATATATATATAGACACACACACACCATACATACATGTATGTATATATATATATTTATGACAGCTCCCATCTCCCATATGAACATGATTCCCATCTAGAAAGCACACTCCTGTCTTGAGATTTTTCAAATCACATGATCATACTGTATGTTCTAAAAAAGACTCTTGAGGTTTTTGAAAGGAACAGTGAGCACATTGCAGAACTCCGTCACCAATATGTCCAGGTAAGGTTATGCAATACATTCATTACTTTACTATGCACAGTGTGTTTTGCTGTAAACGACTCTATAAACCTGGCGTTCATTAGTACATACATTAGCTATAGTACAGTTAACCATTTACACTGTGTCTAATTACTTTTAGAGAGTCATGAAATTGGAGGTCAATCAAGTCCCACATGAAATTATCTATGTTGACAAGACTGGCTTCAACTTGGCGAAAAGGCGTCGCCGTATAGGAGAAACAATAGGCCAAAGGGCCATCGTTACCATGCCGGGCCAGAGAAGAAGTCGGGCAAATGCAGAAGACCAGGCAGTATAGAAAATTATTTAGTTTTTTATTATAATTGTGATGCTTTTTCTGTTTGTATATCTTGCAGTGATGTCCTTTTGCAAATAAAGTCTATTGCAGCAATTCTGTGTCTGTATTTTTTTACATCAACTGTAAATTTTATAAAGCAATTTTTTTCTTTATTTTTGTATTGAACTTTTGCAGTAAAAAAAAAGAAAATGCATTTACTAAACCCAACAAAATGCAAATGTAGAGAGTCTTCAAATATAAGGGCAAAGCTGACTCATAAACTAATGCAGTTTCTGTAAATTTAACTGATGCTAGTGTTTTTATTGTCAGTGTTTTCTGATTGACTGAATGTGTCTGTTGGAAGAGATTATGTGTTTGTGTTTTGAACAATTATGTCATTTTGAAACATGTTTGTAGTGTTTTGTTAGACATAGTGTAGTGTGTTTGTTTATTATTGTATTTTGAAAAGTAGTTTAGAGGTTTAGTTTACAATGTGTGATTTTGAGCATAAAATTAACTGTTTTGTCAGTTGTGTGTTTTAGGTGTGTTGCTGCATTAAGAGTTTAGCAAACTTGTTAAATGTATTGAAAAAACTGTCATAGCCATTGTAAAAAACTGTAATATAGGAATCTTGAGGTTTTTTAAAGGAACAGTGAGTGCATCAAAGAACTCTGTCACCAATAAGTCCAGGTAAGATTATGCAATACAGTCATTACTGTACTATACACAGTGTGTTTTGCAGTAAGCTACTCTTTAAACCTGGAGTTCATTAGTATATACAGTTGATATACAGTACAGCATTTGCATACACTGTGTCTAATTACTTTCAGAGAGTCATGAAGTTGGAGGCCAATCAAGTACCACATGAAATTTTCTATGTTGACAAGGCTGGGAATGTCACCATAGGAAAAACATATTACAGTTTTTTACAATTGCTATGACACTTTTATCAATACATTTAACAAGTTTCCTAAACTCTTAACACAGTTAGCACAACATCTGTCTTCGTGGGCTATACAATTAACACATTTCTTGTTGTTTTGACACAAAATGCATCCAGTTAACACAAATTTAAAATGCTTTAACTTCTTTTACACACAAGCACAACCAAGAACAAAACAATGTAATTTTACAGTCAAATTTACAAATGCTTTAACACAGTATGTCAGAACAGATAACACCATGTTCTAAACAGAAATTATATAGGATAAAGTGAAAGTGAACAGCTGTTCTAATTGTGAATTGAAACACAAATATATTCCCTGTATTTTATTCAATTGCCAATGAGAAACAGCATATTGCGGTTATATAAATAAATAAATAAATTTATATATATATATATATATATATATATATATATATATATATATATATATATATATATATATATATATATATATATATTTCTTTATTTATTTATATAACCGCAATATGCTGTTTCTCAATGGTAACTGAAAAAAAAGAAAAATATATATATATAACTGCAATATGAGTCTCTCATATATATATATATATATATATATATATATATATATATATATATATATATATATATATATATATATATATATATATATATATATATATATATATATATATATATATATATATATGACAGCTGATTGCCATCTAGAAAGCACACTCATGTCTTGTTTTGGTTATTCCAATCACATGATCATATGTTCTAATAGAGGACTCTTGAGGTTTTTGAGAGGAACAGTGAGCGCATCAAAGAACTCTGTCACCAATACGTCGATGTAAGATTATGCAATACAGTCATTACTGTACTATACACAGTGTGTTTTGCAGTAAACTACTCTTTAAACCTGGGGTTCATTAGTACATACAGTACATATACAGTACAGCATTTGCATACACTGTGTCTAATTACTTTCAGAGAGTCATGAAGTTAGAGGCCAATCAAGTACCACATGAAATTTTCAATGTTGACAAGGCTGGGGATGTCACCATAGGAAAAACATAATAGGCCAAAGGGCCAAAGTTACCGTGCAGGGCCACAGAAGATATCAAGTATAATGTGGATGAGAACATGTGCCAAGAATAGAAGATTACTTTGTTATTTTATTATAATTGTGGTGCTTTTTCTGTTTGCAGTGATGTCCTTGTGCAAAAAGAGTCTGTACTGCAGCAATTCTGTGTCTGTATTTTTTTTTACATAAACTGTAAATTTTATAAAGCAATTATTTTTCTTCGTTTTGTATAGAATTTTTGCCGTAAAAGAAAGAAAATGCATGCATTTACTTAACCCAACGAAACAAAACTGTAACGAGACTTCAAATATAAGGGCAGAGCTGACACATAAACTAATGCAGTTTCTGTAATGTCAGCTGATGATAGTGTTTTTATTGTCAGTGTGTTCTGATTGACTGAATGTTTATGTTGGAAGAGAACATGTGTTTGTGTTTTGAACAATAATTTCATTTTGAAACATGTTTGCAGTGTTTTGTTAGACATGGTGTAGTGTGTTCGTTTATTTTAGTATTTTGAAAAGTAGTTTAGAGGTTTAGTTTATAATGTGTGATTTTGAGCATAAAATTAACTGTTTTGCCAATTGTGTATTTTAGGTGTGTTGCTGCATTAAGAGTTTAGCAAACTTGTTAAATGTATTGAAAAAAGTGTCATAGCCATTGTAAAAAACTGTAGGTCAAAGGGCCACAGTTACCATGCCGGGCCATAGAAGATATCAAGTGTAATGTGGATGAGAACATGTGGCAAAAGACCAGCAAAATAGAAAATTACTTTGTTATTTTACAGTTTTTTACAATGGCTATAACACTTTTTTCAATACATGTAACAAGTTTGCTAAACTCTTAACACAGCAACACACCTAAAACACACAATTGGCAAAACAGTTAATTTTATGCTCAAAATCACACATTGTAAACTAAACCTCTAAACTTCTTTTCAAAATACAATAATAAACGAACACACTACACCATGTCTAACAAAACACTGCAAACATGTTCCAAAATGAAATTATTGTTCAAAACACAAACACATGTTCTCTTCCAACATAAACATTCAGTCAATCAGAAAACACTGACAATAAAAACACTATCATCAGCTGACATTACAGAAACTCCATTAGTTTATGTGTCAGCTCTGCCCTTATATTTGAAGTCTCGTTACAGTTTTGTTTCATTGGGTTAAGTAAATGCATGCATTTTCTTTCTTTTACTGCAAAAATTCTATACAAAACGAAGAAAAAAATTTGCTTTATAAAATTTACAGTTTATGTAAAAAAAAAAAAATTACAGACACAGAATTTCTGGAGTACAGACTTTTTTGCAGAAGGACATCACTGCAAACAGAAAAAGCACCACAATAAAATAACAAAGTAATCTTCTATTCTGCCCGGTCTTTTGCCACATGTTCTCATCCACATTATACTTGATATCTTCTGTGGCCCGGCACGGTAACTGTGGCCCTTTGGCCTATTATGTTTTTCCTACGGCGACATCCCCAGCCTTGTCAACATTGAAAATTTCATGTGGTACTTGATTGGCCTCTAACTTCATGACTCTCTAAAAGTAATTAGACTCAGTGTATGCAAATGCTGTACTGTATATGTACTGTATGTACTAATGAACTCCAGGTTTAAAGAGTAGTTTTCTGCAAAACACTTTGTATAGTACAGTAATGAATGTATTGCATAATCTTACATGGACGTATTGGTGACAGAGTTCTTTGATGTTCCTTTAAAAAACCTCAAGAGTCCTCTATCAGAACATATGATCATGTGATAGGAAAAACCAAAACAAGACATGAGTGTGCTTTCAGATGGGAATCAGCTGTCATATATATATATAACCGCAATATGAGTCTCTCATATATATATATATATATATATATATATATATATATATATATATATATATATATATATATATATATATATATATATATAAATATATATATATATATATATATATATATATATATATATATATATATATATATATATATATATATATATATATATATATATATATATATATATATATATAAATATATATAATATATATATATATATATATATATATGAGAGACTCATATTGCGGTTATATATATATATATATGAGAGACTCATATTGCGGTTATATATATATATATATGACAGCTGATTCCCATCTAGAAAGCACACTCATGTCTTGTTTTGGTTTTTAAATAAATAAATAAATAAATGTATATATATATATATATATATATATATATATATATATATATATATATATATATATATATATATATATATATATATATATATATATATATATATATATATATAATAAATAAATGTTTATATATATATATATATATGTTTATATATATATATATATATATATATATATATATATATATATATATATATATATATATATATATATATACATTTATATATATATATATATATATATATATATATATATATATATATATATATATACATTTATTTATTTATTTATTTATATAACCGCAATATGATGTTTCTCATTGGCAATTGAATAAAATACAGGGAATATATTTGTGTTTCAATTCACAATTAGAACAGCTGTTCACTTTGACCTTATCCTATATAATTTCTGTTTAGAACATGGTGTTATCTGTTCTGACATACTGTGTTAAAGCATTTGTAAATTTGACTGTAAAATTACATTGTTTTGTTCCTGGTTGTGCTTGTGTGTAAAAGAAGTTAAAGCATTTTAAATTTGTGTTAACTGGATGCATTTTGTGTCAAAACAACAAGAAATGTGTTAATTGTATAGCCCACGAAGACGGATGTTGTGCTAACTGTGTTAAGAGTTTAGGAAACTTGTTAAATGTATTGATAAAAGTGTCATAGCAATTGTAAAAAACTGTATTATAATTGTGGTGCTTTTTCTGTTTGCAGTAATGTCCTTTTGCAAATAAAGTCTGTACTGCAGCAATTCTGTGTCTGTATTTTTTTTACATAAACTGTAAATTTTATAAAGCAATTTTTTTCTTCGTTTTTGTATAGAATTTTTGCAGTAAAAGAAAGAAAATGCCTGCATTTCTTAACCCAATGAAACAAAACTGTAGAGACTTCAAATATAAGAGCAGAGCTGACACATAAACTAATGTAGTTTCTGTAATGTCAGCTGATGATAGTGTTTTTATTGTGAGTGTGTTCTGATTGACTGAATGTTTCTGTTGGAAGAGATTATGTGTTTGTGTTTTGAACAATTGTTTCATTTTGAAACATGTTTGTAGTGTTTTGTTAGACATGGTTTATTGTGTTCGTTTATTATTGTATTTTGAAAAGTAGTTTAGAGGTTTAGTTTACAATGTGTGATTTTGAGCATGAAATTAACTGTTTTGCCAATTGTGTGTTTTAGGTCTGTTGATGTGTTAAGAGTTTAGCAAACTTGTTAAATGTATTGAAAAAAGTGTCATATTGTGAAAAACTGTAATACTCAGATGGCATACCTTTTAGCCTTACCATCAGTTTCAGCAGATTCAATTACAATTCTTTGCTGCGGCAGTGCTATGTATTGCTGTCTATTGTTCCTGCAGAGGCTCACAGCACATGTGTTTTCTCCCCCGTGGATCATGTGATCACAGGAAACATAAAACTCTTCCTCGGAGACCTGATAGCTTCTGTTTTGAGGGCCAAAAACAGCCCCAAAGTGTTTTACAAGATACCATCAGCTTCTGCATTTCCTCCTCAGATGTAATGCTTACACTGGAGGAATTTACATTAAGTTTAACTTCAAGATACTGGATGAAAAGAAAACCTGCAGGAAAATTCCTCACAGTCTCCCTAGTTTGTTGAAACAAACTATGCTACATCTGGTGGCTTGAAGTTCTCCAGTGCACACAGGCAAGAGGAGGGGGGAAAAACTCGGCTCTCCCCCAAAACAGCCTTAACGAGAACAGTGTGTCTGGATATGACCCAGTCAGTCTTTCTGGGATAGGGAAGAAGCAGGAGAAGAAGAAAAGGGGAGGAGGGGAAAGCAGGAGTTTCTTTCCCCCATCAGCAGTCCAGCAGTTCTTCATCTTGCAGTCTGAGAGGAGGAAACAGCAGACGTTTCTTCTCAAAGCCAGATCATCTTCAGTCGGCATGTTTTAGAACTCTAAAGTAAGTCAGATTTCAGCATCTCTTTGGTCTGGTTTCTATTTTTAGTAGGAAAATGCACATCTTTAAAGTGTTCATGTGGCTAACTAAGTTTAAACTGTGACAAAGAATAGCTGGACTCAAAAAGTTAATTCTGGCTTGATTGTTTTTAAACTCTCTATAGATGTAAATAAATGGAAGTTCGTATACTGTGGACAGAGCTTACAGTTGTTTGGAACTGCTTTGAAGCCAGCATAAAACACTGACAGAGATTAGTATTAAGGCTTTGTGTGTGTATGTGTGTGTGTTGGAGAGTGAGGCGCCACATGAGCTTGATACTATTTCCATTGTGCACCAAATGCCCAGTGATGATTAGTCGTCAGCTTGAGCACAGATGGAGCAGAGAAACCTTTATTTGAACATTGTTGTTTTAGGAAATAAATCATTGTAGTATAATACTTTGGTTCACCAATCCTTCCTGAATTGATGTATTAAACGCAATATTTGTATTGAACTTTAAATTAGTTAGAAACACTTTACAATAAGACCATTAAATTAGTTTGGAAATATTTTAGATTAAATTTTATTACAGATTAAATTTAAACTTTTGCACTTATTAATACGTTAAAATAAGATTTAAGTTGTATAAATGAACCTGATTTCTAATAATTAAAGCAGTTATTAATTCTGAACATAAATTAACAACTACCTATAATTAATGTCTTATATTAATATTTATCATAGAATAATAAATCATAGAATAAAAAGAAAGAAGTAAAGTATTTCTTTTAGTTTATGTTTACATTAACTGATTGTAGTGGATTAAACATTATTGTAAAGTCTGTTTTGCCATCAATGCAGGAAAATGTAGAGTTAAATGTCCTATCTTTTCGCAAAAATGGGAACTAGAGTTAGGGATGTTTATTCAGCTCATAGTAGAAACGGGAACTTTGAAACAGGAGCTCATAAAGCAGGAATGAACAGACATGGCAGTTGCACAGAACATAATGCATCTGGCTCTGAATCCAATGAAGTTTCCATGTGGCTCTTTCAACTTTTTTTTTTTTTTAGGAAAGACAAATTTAGCAAATTAATGTGACAATGAAATAAAAACAAAGCAAATTTCTTATTAATTATTATAAATGTTATTGAGTTAATTTTGATAAAAAAAAAATTTACTTAAAAAGTGAGTAATCCCATTGCCTAAAAAAGTGACAAGATGAGTTTACTTTAAAAAGTAAGTAAACTCTTTGTAACTTGGAACTATTGAGTCATTTTTTAAAATATGCATATAGTTTGTTTACTTATAAATTTTAGGCTACAGGGTTATTCAAAAACATTTTCAAGGAAAGTCAACTAAACACTTTAAAAGTCAACCAATCACTTTAAAAGAAAGGAGTTTTTTTTCTTTTTTATTTATTAATTTTTTATTTAAATAAGTCAACTAATCATTTTTTACACTCAAAAATATGTTGGCTGCTTGTTCAATCTAATTATGAAAAATGAGTTGAATCAACACAATTCTTGAGGGTCTTTTGGGACAACTTAAATGTTTTATGTTCAATCCACTTAAGTTTTTAAAAATAATTAAGTTAAATTAATCAATTTGTGCTACATGAACAACATGAAGGATTTGTGTGGAACCCAATATTTTTTACAGTGTAAAGTGTGGGAAAATTAAATGTGTTCACTTTGAAAAGGTTATTGAAATATTTATATATATTTGATAATTTAAAAAGAACATTATATTTCCGTCAGCTAGCTCTCTGCAAATCTCACATTGTCGCCCACTGAAACTAAGCAGGGCTGCACCTGGTCACTACATGGAAGGGAGACCACATGTGAAAGCTAGGTTGCTGCTGGAATCAGTGTTAGTGAGGCCAGCAGGGGGTGCCCAACCTGTGGCCTGTGTGAGTCCTCTAACACCCCAGTAGAGTGAAAGAGACTCTGTACTGCTCAGTGAGCGTTGTCTTTTGGTTGAGATGTTAAACTGAAGTCCTGGTCTGAGGTTCTTCTCACAGAAAAACTACATGAGGGTTATACATGTGCAAAAATGAAAATGAAAAATGCTGTATGCTTTTTAATCACTGCAGGTATTGAGTCACAGGATGGATCACTCAGCTCTCCGCTGCCTCATCGGCCTGTCCATTGTTCTGCTAACCAAAAGGTACTCTAATGCCACCCCAGTCATTTTAAATGACTCTTGGGAGGGCAGTGGCCAGTGGTATTCTACGATCATAGATGTGGATTTCACACCCAGCATCCCTTCCTTTCTCAATGACTCTGTGAAGTCCAGCTCCATAGATGGAGATAAACAAACCAAACCATTCTGGAATCAAGCAGCAGATTTTTTAAAAGAGAACCACCTCCCCATAATCGTCATTACCACACTAATCCTTCTCATCTTCACCATCCTCTGCTCGGCTGCCATTTTGAGTCGCCGACGTAAAGTCAGCACCTACTACCCCTGTGCTTTTCCCTCAAAGATGTACGTGGATGAGCAAGACAAGGCCGGGGGAGGACGCTTCTTCAGCGAAGTCCCGGAAAAAACCAACACCAGGCCCAGTGAAGAGCCAGTGAATTCAGCCAGGCAGCTCCAGGAGGACATCATGATGGCCACCAAGAACCTCAGAACTCCACTCAAGAGTCCGTGGAAGGAGAAGAGTGAAGAGGCAGAAGCCCAAAAACCTGCAGAGGAGGAGGAAAGTCCTCTATGTGAGCTGAGTCAAGAGGAGAGCTGTGGTTTGCTGGAGGAAAATATCACAAATGAGTCTGTTGTTGATGATCCTGTGGAAAAGATAAGCCCCAGCAGGTCCCAGGATGATGTCCCATCTTGTGACATGGAAAAGACTGACCTCTCGGACTCTGGGCCCCCTGATGAGAGCAAACATCCATCTGGGCTAGAGAATTCTGAGATACAAGAGGACACGAACAAACAGGAAGTCACTACTTCAGGCTCTCCATTCATCAGCGAAGAGAAAACAGCATTTTAATGTGGACATTTTAAAAGCCTTGAAGGAAACACAAGTACAGAGCAAACTGTGTTTTTTGGACATTGTAAAAGTGAAGAATGTGGTATGAGGTTTCATGATTTTCCCAAAAGTTTGTATGGCTTTATTGTTGTTTCTGACTGTTTACTTTCATGTAACATATGTAATCTGTTTTGAATCGCTATTTTAAATGCTACGAACGGATGCCTGCTGGGCATGACTTTATCATAAAAACTGCATTTTAATTGCTCGTTGTCATGAGTCTCTTTTCGCTGTATATGTCGATGGCTCCCTAAAGGGGCTGTGCCATTTAGGGACAATATCTAATTGCAATTTTTTCGCCTGTTGATTTCCAAAAATCTATTTATTATTATTAAACCATAAGAATTACCATATTTTATCCATAACCAACTGACCTAATCTACCTATTGTTGTTTCTAGTTACTATATACTTTATAGTAGCTTATTACTAGTTCTATTGGATTGCGACCCCTGAGGTAATTACTTTATATTAAAGACACAACAATAGGGTCAGATGCAGAAGATTGATTTTACAATACCAGGTTAAACTTTTTTGGCACATTTGCAGCACTCACATACATTAAAAAAATTAAACGAAGTATAGACTTGGGTGTATTGGTGTGTGTGTGCGCCATTGCATGCGAGGTTTCTGTATTTATAACCACCTCAGAGGATATTGGGGGTCATGAGTCACTAGCATTGTTATTTTGGGGGTCGTGGGCTGAAAAGTTTGTGAATCCCTGCTGTAGACAATCAAAAAAATATAGCTTAAAGGGGCTAATCATTTTGACCTTAAAATGTTTTTTAAAATTTTTTAAATTGCTTTTATTCTAGCCAAAATAAATAAGACTTTCTCCAGAAGAAAAATATTATCAGACATACATGGAGAATTTCCTTGCTCTGTTAAACATCATTTGGGAAATATTTAAAAAGGGGAAAAAAATTAAAGGGGGCCAATAATTCTGACTTTAACTGTATATAAATTTAAAAGAATGTTGAAAAACTAATAATTACTGACATCCAAAGTAAAAAAAAAAATACAATGGAAGGCACCCTGCAGGCACAGGAAGTTAACATCACGTCATACTGACGATGTACCCCAATGTAACCCAACGTTGTGGGGACATTGGATTTTGTTTAGAAATGAAAAAAGGGTCGACGTCAGAACCCAACATCAAGATGATGTCCAATGTCCAAGCTAAAATCAACCACATATCAACATCTACTTATGTTACACCTTGACGTTGTGTGGATGTTACCACTATGACATCTATCAGATGTTGAATTTTGGTCACTTTCCAACACAACCTAAAATCAACCAAATATCAGCGTAATTTAACGTCATTATTGGAAGTCAAAATAATGTTGTCAAAAACATAATGTTGTTTGTCTTCTTTCTAGTCCAAATATCCTAAAACATCTTATATCAAGAAGCATTTTCTAGGCAAGCAACACATATTGTCTTGTTTTCAGAAATAATATTCCAAAATTAACTGAGTTTTTCCTGAAAATAAGCAAAATAATCTGCCAATGGAGTAAGCAAAATAATCTTGCTTTTCCTTTTGACATAAAACTGTTTGGCTTACTCCATTGGCTCCATTATTTTGCTTATTTTAAGGAAAAACTCACTTAATTTTGGCATATTATTTTTTAAAACAAGAAATTATGTTTTGCTTGTATAGAAAATGCTTCTTGATTTAAGAGTTAGATATTTGGATTAGAAACAAGACAAACAATCTAAGTAAGAAAATCAGTTTTTTGCAGTGTAGACATTGAATTTTGGTCACCTGATATCATGACCTAAATCTAACCTAATATTAACGTCTTATGATGTTGTGTGCCTGCTGGGCAATGTCTACTATTTCCAACATTCTTTCATTCATTCATTTATTCGTTCGGCTTAGTCCCTTTACATTCAATTTATTTTGTTTCAAATTAAATAATAAGGTTTGGAACCACTTGGGTGAGTAAATGGTGATTGAATATTTACTTTTGGTTGTGCTTCAGAAATGTTCTTTGCTTTACTCACTTTTAATAATGTTAACAGTCTGGAAAGATTAAGTAGGTGGCTTATAAAAGAAGAAAGCTATATTTTACAGTATGTCTCATCTAATCTCAATGCACCGCATACAGACCTACGGTCACAAAGAAATAAAGCAAGCACACTTGCTACTCCAATTAAGGAGACGAGTCTCAGTGTAAAAAATAGTTTTGCTCTGAGCCAGGTTATTGTTTACATATTCTGGCTTTAAATATTTCCTTTCAAGGTCGAGAGGTATTCAGCCGCAGCTGCTAAATGAGTCCCATGCCGCTTTCCAGTTTAGTCTATGGTCAGATATTAGTGTCTGCAATGTGCTTTCTATTTCAATATAAACTCACTATTGTAATCATTTTGAGATTTGATTTATATATTAGAATTTGCATATAGGTTTATTTCAAATACAAATACTAGCCAAAGTTTTTACTGTAAACCCTCCACAACTATTGTCAGTTTACTTCAGATATTAGATTAGATTCAGCTTTAATGTCATTACACATGTACAAGGCAACAGAATGCAGTTTATGTCTAAGTGCAATAGCAGCAAGTGCAGGATGTAAGTACAATTTTTGAAAAACAATGGTGATATTTATTTACAGATGGGTGTACTATGAACATTATATATAGGTTGTGTTACTGGTAACTATAAACAGAGATTTACAATAGATGAATATGTACAAGTTGCAATTAATAATCACAGGTATGCAGCTAGATATGAACATAAATACAAATGTAGTGTGGTGGATATGTACGATTCAGGATGAAATAGTGCAACAAAGTGCAATGTACAAATTTAAATGTGCAAATATAAAATAGTGCAGTGATTATGGGGAGTACAAGTTATGAGGAGAATGTGGAGGTGTATGTTGATGAGAAATGTTGGTGATATAGTATAAACATTTGAATACTGTTCAACAAACCCCTTATTACGTTTTAAAAATTAAATAGGCTACTTCAAATATTGTAAGAAACTGCAGATGTTGTTTTAGACCTTAAAAAATTGTGCAAAACAGCGCCATCTATGATGATTCTGTTTATTTTCAAGATCTGAGGTAATCTGCTGGCGCTTTCAGTTTCGCAATAAATGTCAGGTAAAATGGTTTTCAAACACACAATGATAACATGTAACACTGATTAAAGCAATATAATCAACATCTGAGATGACATAGTAAACTAGTTTATGCTGTTGTTGCAGAAATAGAAACGTAGAAAGAGCACGTTACCGTCAGGGATGGCTAGGAAAAAACCATGGCTTTTATCGTGTAGCCGAGCACGTCGTGCGTTATGACGACAGTGTAACGTGCTTGATAAATCTTCCAACACATGGATATGCAGTATCAAATATAACACTCACTTGATTCAGTTTTACATATGCTTTATTTTTAAGCTAATAATGTTTGAAAGGCCATCAAATACAATCTCAGCAGCATAAATCACCAACACAATCATGTTTCTGTCCCTTCAAACTTACATAATACAATAAAATAATCTGTGTGCGTATTCAGCTAGCAAGTGAAACCACATTTTTTCATTACAACTAATATTAGACAGTAACATTCAGTGCTTTTATATTGTGCGTTTAAAAGACTGGCTACAGTGCAAGAGTTGGAGAGCTTTGGTCTAAGCTTATCACAGGGATTTCTCAAATGGCTTTCAAGACCTAAATGATGTTTCAGAATAAACGGTGTCGACCCAACAATACGCAAAAATCAATCACACAATGAAACTGCCTTTTTCTCTTCCAAGAGAACAATAACCATGTATATTTGATCACATTTTGATACTGGCATTTAGTAGTTTCAATTCTCTATTGCCCATGACCCAATCCGAGCCGATCTGAAACCCCATTTGGTTGTTAAGCACCAGTTGAGAACCACTGATTTAAAGGATCAAATGTGCCTCCTAGATGCGGGCCACAGCTGTCTCCTCAACCGGTTCACCTTCCTGTTTCAGGCGGTAGTCGGCCAAAGCTGCTTTAATAGCATCCTCTGCCAGCACTGCATAACAGAGAACAAGGTCAGCTACAAAAAAAGAAACATCTTAACAGTAGAAATAATATGGGTCACTGTTATCAACCTGAACAGCAATCATAACACTAGTAAATAATGTAAGGCAAAGATGAACATTAAAATTCTTACTCGAGCAGTGCAGTTTGACTGGAGGAAGGCTAAGCTCTTTAGCGATCTCAGTGTTTTTTATCTTGAGGGCCTCATCGACCTGTACATGCAGGCAAACCACAAGACTTTTTAGGTTTAATGTTTAGACAAATATGTTCAGTTCAGGTTAAATTTGTTGAAATAAAGATTAGAAAAACAGGAAAACATCCAAAGAACTAATAAAAATGGCATTTCTGCTTACAGATTTGCCTTTCACCCACTCGGTAGCCAAAGAGCTGGAAGCAATAGCAGAGCCACAGCCAAAAGTTTTGAACTTTGCATTCACAATCTTCCCAGCTTCATCCACCTCGACCTAGGTGGGAAAAAGCAAAAGCAAACTTGAGTACAAACAATGTGGACTACTAATGCATATAATGCTTGAATAAACTGCAGAAAGTTTTTAATCATCAGTATTTGAACTGATTTGCAGACTGATCTTATATATGAAATAATTGTGCTACTGCAATTCATTCTAGAATGTATCTATTGATGAGTTAATTTTTTCATTCATTCATTTTCTTGTCGGCTTAGTCCCTTTATTAATCCGGGGTCGCCACAGCGGAATGAACCGCCAACTTATCCAGCAAGTTTTTACGCAGCGGATGCCCTTCCAGCAGCAACCCATCTCTTGGAAAGAGTTCATTTTTTACTATTGTTATTATTATCACCAATAATATTAAATGAATTATTATTTATTACTTTAAATAATAATAACTATTGTTAATTAGCAAATAGATATCAAATATTTATTAAGATATGAATATATTCTTCAAATATTAAAGGAAAATATATTATAATGAATAAATCAATAAACATGAATATGTATTTAGTCATGTTTATTTTTTAACTAATAAATATGAAGATATTTTCTTTTACTATGTTTATTCATATTTACTACTTCATATTAGTAAACAAATAAATATATTAGTTATTTACAATAAAAAATAATGCTTAAATAACGCTCCACATGCTTAGAGATGCATTTTTACTCCTGGGGACAAAGGAAATAAGGTAAATACACTGCAAAGACACAAAGTCTGTCAAAAGTCTTTCTTTCATATATTATATTATACTAGAATTTATTATAGTTTGTTGGATCGGTTTGAATGTAAATCAGATCAAGAATAAGATAGTAAGAGTAATAAAGTATGAAGCGACACGGTGGTGAAGTGGATTGCACGTTCACCTCACAGCAAGAAGGTCGCTGGTTCGAGAATCGGCTGGGTCAGTTGGCATTTCTGTGTGGAGTTTGCATGTTCTCCTTGTGTTCGCGTGGGTTTTCTCCGGATGCTCCAGTTTCACCCACAAGTGCAAAGACATGCGGTACAGGTGAATTGGGTTGGCTAAAATTGACCGCAGTTTATGAGTGTGTGTGTGTGAATGAGTGTGTATGTGTTTCTAAGGGATGGGCTGCAGCTGGAAGGGCATACGTAAAACTGGATAAGTTGGCGGCTCAATCCGACTAATATTAAAGGGAAAAGCCGAAAAGAAAATTAATGAATGAATAATAAAGTATGAATAGGAAAGAAAAATATTAAGTTTTAGAATATTATTTTACCAACATAAAAGAAAACCAAATGAATATGTCATAATGTTTTAAAGTATAATATAAAAAAGTAATTAAAACATAAATATTAGGGTAAAATTTTGAAAAAAGGCAATCAATTTGTTGATTACAATTATTTCTTTGACACTTTGTAAGAAGCACAAAATGCATAATCATGACAGGCTTAATTTACTTGTTTCAATTTTTCAATCAGTTTTCTTATAAAAACCTGCTTAAAGTGTAATCGTGGGATTATTCATAAATTTATTTATAGTTCATATAAATTAGTTATTAATTATGGTTTATATAATTAAGTTATAAGCTGTTAGCTTTTTTTATGGCTTATATAATTAAGTTATAAGCTGTTAGCTATTTAAATGCACTTTAACAGTGGAAGAGGTCCTGCAATTTAGCCATTTCTGTGGCTAGAGGCATGTTTAGAGATTATCTGTCCTTTTAAATTTGTTATTATCATTATAATATTGTTATAAACAATTACTATGTTTGTATTATATTTGACCCTCTTAAATGAACAAACAATAAATCAATCTTTTTTTAAATCAATAAATTAAAATACAATCATTTAACATATGCAGACTTATCCTGTGTAATTCCTAAATGCCATCACAGGCTTCAGATACACTACAAAGAATTAAGATCCACTAAGATTCACCTTTGTGACATCTAGCAACATCCATACTCCTTCATTCATTCACTGGTCCTATTGTTAAGAAAGACAGGATTACCTGAAGTTTCATCACATCTCCACATGCAGGGGCACCAACCAACCCGGTGCCAACATTCTTAGCATTTTTATCCAAAGATCCTACATTTCTTGGATTCTCATAGTGGTCCACGACCTTAAAATAAATAAAAAATAAATAAAAATAATTTTCTGTCAGAATCATGTGCTTATTGTTACATAAGACAAATACACGGCCATGCTGATCTCAATTGTCCCTCAATTTTGACCTAAATAATGTACTGATTTTACAGAAATATAATTTGCAAAATAAAAAGATATCATGGACTCATTCAGTGTAACAAGTTAACTATAAGTCATCTACAATAAATAAGATATTAAACATAAGAACTGCAGTCAGATGACTTAAAGAAGTATAAGCTGGTGGCAGAAAAATCATAAGAAACACAATAGGTCACATGTTTGTGGTGACAGACAGTACAGTGTAATTTACTGTCGTTGTACATCACGGGATATAAACCACACGGGAAACCACTTGAAATACATGAAACCAAAAGAGAGAACTTTTGAAGCTGTCACGATTACTTCTCCGACTAGCTTACCTTTTTGTGATACCCACTCTGCGTCCTCAAGGTTGGAGCTGAAAGTGTTTTGAGGATTTGCGGAGCAGCGCACTTCTTCGCCAGCGACGCCGCCATGATTTCAGAATGACGCACTTGAATCTCACACAAAGCGGATTTATAACCCGTTGACTCTCGTACATTGCAGCGACCATCGCGAGATGTGAGACATGGGGAAACCGTTTTCTATTTTACTCGAAGTTCATGTGTACCTATACAGTACTCCGTTCATACCTTGTTATTTATCTATACATTTTTATATTGTTTATTCTTTATTATTATCTATTAAACTTAAACAGTTTACACCCTACGTTTTAAAATGTAATAACCATCAAAGTTACAAAAATACCCAATACAATTAATAAACATGACATGATCAACGTTTTGGCAGATAATTTTCTGATTTTGGTGAAACTTTACAGCTTCTGTGTGTAAATGTGTAGGCTTTTATTAAGAAATAAAGGGTTATTTTCTATTATAACAAACATAATATCCACTGATTATTATTATATTTAATAGTAGCAAGTAGTTTTTTTTACATGGATACAAAACATAACACAAAACCTGAATTAAAAACAGTGAAACAACAACAAAAATAGAAAAAAAGATATACTGAAAAATGAAATAAAGTAAATGAAATAACTTTTTTTTACTTTTTTTTTCTTAAAATACATTTAAAATTAATCATAATAAATTCTCCTTTAATTTGTCTTACTAAAAATTATACTGTGCTCTATTATTTTGCTTTGAATTTAACAAAATAAAATAGCCATTTAAATTATTATGCCGTCCATTCACCCGGCTACTGAATCTGGGGAATTTTAATAATTATGTAACTAAGTTTAAAAGTAAGTAACTTACTGACATAAATGTCTATATAGTAGCCTGTTTTATAATCAGTAACATAGTACTCTATACAGCACTCAATATGGACACAAGACCATTGAATCATTTAAAGATTTAAAACACATATTCTAAATGATATAAATAGACTTCCTGTTAGCATTGATTCTAATTGTGTACATTTAATTCTCACTATCTTTAGATATGATAAAAAGGCTTTTTGCTAGAAAATATGCATCTAGAAGATAATATCTAGCAAATAAAACAAACTAATTAATTATATACATTTCATTTTGACACTATAATCAAAGTTTAAATAACCAAATTGCATTTTCAAAACAAAACGTAAAACAGTATGATAATCTTTAATCATATTGCCTTTTTTTATTAATGCAAATAGAATACAGTGGTGACATGAACAATATTGTAAACAATATTCAAAATATCAATTACATACATTGTCAATAAAAAAGGAAAAAAAAAAATAAAGAAAAAAAGGACATGAACATGAAATGGAAGGTATGATCAACTTCAGTATTTAAATTAAGTCAATACAAAATTCTACTTGCTTTCTTGTTTTCAGATAATGAGATTGTATCTAAATTCTTAAAAAAACAGGAAAGTATATGAAAAAGCTAGGAGGCATTACAAATGTGGTTTGTATTGATAAATTTACATTTGTGGATATATAAATTCTTAAGAAAATAAATTACATTTATAACAAAACAAGCATTTCTTTTAGTGGAGACAGAGTCACAATAACAAAAAATAAAATCTTTAAAAGTAACAAATATGATTTTTGCAGTTTTGTTTAATGATAACATACGAGGTTTTTAAAACATACGGTCTCCTTTTACAGAACACCTGCCTTTACACATGAAAGAAATGGTTTTGTGTGTCAATTAGGCTTTATTGGAGGAGGGTGATCAGAAGCTCACAGGAAATGGTCTTTCGTTGTTTGTTTTTTTATTTTTGTTGTTATTGTTTTTTCCTCTTTTTGTTTTGTTCTATAGTTCTTTTTTCAAAACGACATGTATTATAGGATTGTGCTGTTATGTGGAAAAAAATATTATTTTGTTTTATGTGCCTTTCCAGAGACTTTGTGACTATTTAGTCACCAATGTTAGTACTTACAGAGGGTATGATGTTTCCCCTTTTTTCTTTTTTCCTTACCTCCATCTTTCTACTGATTTATTTACTTATTTACCTTTTTTTAATGACTAATATAATTTCTATAACACATTGCACACTTGATTATGTCTGTAAAAGCACATTTTACATTCAATTTGATAACCTTAAATAACCATGAAACCATGTTGAAAAAAATAAGTAGCAGATACATCTTGTTGGATATTATCATCAATAAATGAGCCAAAATGTATCCAAAATTGTACAACATAATGAAAACCCCAAAGTAAATGTAAGACAGTTTCTGTATAATATGGACAAAATGAACATTTTACATCAATATTAGATTTAATTATTTTCATGTAGTGTATTTTAGTCTTTTTTGTTAAACGCATTAAAACACTACACTAAGTATTAATACAAATTTAGACACAAGCTATATCCGAGACTATTACAACAATTGCATAAAAACATCCATACATGATAATAAAACAAAAACATAACAAGTGAATTTTTTTTAAATTAAACATAGTGCTTAAGAAATAAAAACAAAAAAAACAAAAAAACTACAGAGGGAATAAAATTCCTCCATGAAATCTAACATGTAGTCAGTTTGTTATTAATTTGATTTAGAGACTTTTTTGATTTCCATTTTTAATAAAATTAAATGTTTTTGGTCGTATAGTTTTGAATTTTTGAATTTTTATTATTATTTTTTTATTTGCAAAAAGTAAACAGCATTAAAGAAAAATGCAATAACAAAAAATAAGAAAGAAGAGAGAGAGAGAGGGAAAAAATTACAAAGCCTCAAGCATTAAGAAAAAAGATTATCATAAGCTTTAAGAAACTTCTTCTTATTATTATTAATAAGCTAAAGAGATTCAATATTGTACGAAATTTCAACAAGAAAAGTATTAAATATCTGTATTGTTTTTAGGAACTTATTTTTGTGTATAAAAAAATTACAGTGTAACACAAAAAATTACAATAAGATCAAGCATAATCATTACCCGAGAAACACAGAAATATATCTTTTATAGACAAATCTAAATAATTTTTAAATAAGGACGATAAATAAAAAAATGATATTATTCCAATCCAAAGATGTTTAATGTGAATGCAAATATAGAATAAGTGAAATAAAGTCTCTTCATGTATTTTGCAGAAAGTACACAAATTAGATATATCCAAATAATTAGCTATTTTGGGAATTTGTAGGATAAACATTATGCAAGATCTTAAAATGTATCTCTCTTATTTTGTTGGATATGCTGAATTTTTCAGGTAATTTTTAATCGTATTGTTTGCTATTGGTCTCTGCGCCAAGTGACATCGATGCAGACCTTTTGACTGACAGCGCTGTCAGCCAATCATTGAAAAAGGAGGCGTTGGGGATTTTTCAAACCTCAGGAAACGGGAAAGGCAAGGCAACTTCTTCCATAAAAAACTACCGGTAACTCGAGAGCCGTCAAGCCTCCCAGCTGACAGACAGCCACCTGTATCTTCTTCCAGCACACAAGTTGTACTCTATTTGAATGTTTCCTTTGTTTGCGCTCTCAGATTCAGTTGGGAGTCTGGATATGTTTTTTAGTTTCACTAAATCAAGCGCCGCGTGAGCGTGAGCCAAGAAGCTCGAGCGAGGATTCGGTTAGTCTGAGCATCAGCGCTCAGAACACTCTTTCACAATGTCGGGTGTGACGCTACAGGTAAGAAACAAAACAGATATATTTATAACACAGCCTTATTGATACGCTTAAGTTACGGAATTTACTGTGATAAACGGAACTATTTGGAGATCAAACAAGTCATAAAAGGCAGCAGTCAAGCCGTTAACGTTCATACGCTCTTGTGTTTACATTTCACTGAGCGCCTCAACGTTTTTGATTCACTTTTACGTGAAGCACTCACAAGACAGTACGGTTATTCTAGCAATAGTGAAACTATTATACAGCTTAAATGTCCAAAAAGATAAGCTAGTTACACAAATACAGTATTTTATGACGTCATTTTTACACTTGCCATTGTTTTGTTGCTTTTTATAGAAGTTTTTCGTCTTCAAGTGAAACAATTAAATTTCGCTTCAGATTTTCAGGTTGAACGGGTTTGACAGCTTTCTCTTATGCCATTCACCAGAGGCTTTATCCTAAGTGAAGTTATGTATAAGAAGTAACAAGTAACATTTATTTCTTTTGTGGTTTAAAGTAGTTGAACGTGTCTGTTTTTTATTTTCAAAATGCAGTCTGCCTGTATTCCCAGATTAATTGCTGTTAGGAATGTCTAGTTGAAAGTATCAGACCAAATCTACAGTAGTAGACAGTTTGTTGAATGTCCTGTTTTTATTATATCTTAATTACAAGGATTGCGTCATATATGCATTATAGATTAAGTATAGGCTTTTTATTAATGTGTCAGATTATCACAATATAGGAAAACCTGCCCTCTATAGGTGTCAAAGAGAGATGCAGTGTGAAAGTAGCCTTTACTGCTACTTCATACATGGTAGTAATGTATAGGGTTACTACCTTTTATTTAACTCTTTTAAACCACTGAATTCGAAGTATGTAAATGTTAAGGCCTTATTTCTGAAATATATGTTACCACATTTTGGTGCTACTTCTCTGGATTGGAAATTCAGCTCTTATTTATAACCCTAGTTTCACATTTTATGATTTTGCTTACAGAAAACTCCACTTTATTCATGTATGAATAATGCCATGCGAATGCACAGTTGACAATTGGTTAGTGTAATGAAATGACCTATTTTCTTAAGGGGATAGTTCACTCCAAATGTTATTTTCAGTCATTCAAATTTGTGTGTTTACTATTCTTAGTAATTATAGCTTATATTTATAGATTTTTTTTAGAATATCATGTTTGTCCATGTAACTTTTGATTACTTCTGTTCACTTCAGGCTTAAAATATTAGTTTGATTACATTTACTAAAAATTTACTAAAATATGGTGTTGTGCATTGATTTCATATCCTTTGTTTTTGATAATGCATTTATTAAGTCATTAAACACAGAATCTATAAAGAATTGATTCTGTTCTGTTTTTTTATTTTGTTTATAGGGCTATAGGATTAAAAACATTAAATTCCTTAGAATATCTGCTCTTTGTCCCCTCTAAATTATATGTATCCTTGTCTGCAAAATAATTATAAGTTGTTGGATTAAAAAAGGGGGTATGTATAGTTTTGGTTTTAATGTAATAAATAATTTAGCAAATACATTTATTAATTGAGTTAAATTTCACATTTTTGGAAGAAAGCCTTTATTACTTTATTCATTACACTTTTTCCAAGTTTGTAATGATAAACTCAAAACCGCAATGCTTTCCGAGAATATTATCATACAATAAAAATCATATCATTAAATCCTATAAATAATAAGTAAATAATAAATAAATAAATAAGCAAATAATGAATTACCAGTTTCAGATATAAATCTTCATTAATGTTCTCCTGAAGAAAAAAAGTTAAATGCATTTAGGATGGCAGTTTTCATTTTTGTGTAAATCTACCCTTTTTCATCAGTGTCTCTTATGCTTCCCTTGAACTGATATGAAGATGTCATTGTTTCATTAAAAGTCCTCTGTAAACACAGTTGTAACTTTTTCAATGCCTTTTCAATGTCCCGAAAACCACAGAGCAGCGCTCTTCGAGGTCTGGCTGAAGGGGACCTGATGGACCCTGAGTTTCAGCAGCGTGTAGAGGATGCGATTGCTCTTCTCCGGCAGGAGATCCAACGCGAGCTGAAGATCAAAGAGGCGGCCGAGCGTCTACGCCGAGCAGTGACCAACCGCAAGAGTGCTGCTGATGTGGATGGTCAGCTTAGAGCCTCCAGCCGCAAGCTCGAGCAGCTCCACTGGGAGCTCCAGGAGCTTAATGCACGTGCTATGGCTACACAGAAGGAGAATGTGATGGGTAAGACAAGGAGTGATCATGCTTTGATATATATATATATATATATATATATATATATATATATATATATATTAGGGGTGTCACGATTTCGATTTTTTATCGAAATCGATCGAAATTTATGCTCAATTTCGATTATCGAATCAAAAAATAGAATCGTCGATGCTGCCACGCCCCCATGTCACGTCAGCTTGTCTTGCCAAGTGGGAAAAAACAGGCTTGTTGAAGTGCTTGTTAAACTGCAGAACCAAGAGACCCGTCGACAGAACTTAAACCCTCTCCTCTTTCAATGAAGTCGCCGGTGTGTAAGCATTTTGGATTTCCAGTGAGTTATGTTGACAACGTTTATGTTGTTGACAAAAAAAACACAGTTTTGCAAGCTCTGCTATGTACGTATTGGGGTTCGTCCGATAGACAACACCGGCATCGCGATCCTCCGCCCGCCCTCGTTGCAAATCCGCTCGCGAAAAGTACACACTCAGGCCCTGTTTACACTGTCTTTGTTTTTAAATGGCATTTTAGAACGACAACGATTTGATATCCACAGTGGCGTGTAGCATTTCTGAGCAGCCCTCCTTCCTCTCTACCTCTGACACACACACACACACAAACACAGACACACACACACAGCCATGGGCTCGAGACAGCGCGTTCAGGCAGTCAGAGGATCAGTAGACTGCTTCAATCTTTCACTCACTTGTACTTAGTCATTTTAGCGAACACCTCAGATACTGTTGGCTGGTTCCTGTTGGCTGTGCGTCTTTTTTACCGACGCCATTATAACAACACAGATCACTGCCTATTCACGAGTCCCGCAGAAAAAGTGATTGACAGGTGGTAATTATGTGTGTAACTTGCCTTTATTCATTTACTGTATGATTTGTTTATGGGTAAAACAAAGACCATTCAGGTCAGGTAGTTTAAATGGTAGGCTACAAATAATTAATTGGTCATTAATTAATTAATTATTCATAATCGAAAATCGAATCGAATCGTGCCTTTAGAATCGAAAATGTAATCGAATCAAGGATTTGGAAGATCGTGACACCCTTATATATATATATATATATATATATATATATATATATATATATATATATATATATATATATATATAATTTATTTTTTTTAGATAAAAGTTAGTTAAATTGTTAAGCTTTTTTCCTAATTATTTAACTTTGTTATTTACATTTGGCTAATTATTATAGTTTTTTGGGGCTTTTGTTATAGGGCTGCACAAATCTGTCAATAAAGCTGCTTCAGTAAACAGTAAACTGGGCAACAGTAAACCTCCAGCATGTGTATTCAGATGAGAGTCAGATCAATTCTATGTGTTTGTATTTATATGTTTATTAGATGCATTAAGTCAGTGAAATAAATCTGCTTATTCACCAAGTAAAAAAAAAATGGTTTATTAAAATAATCCTGCAGGATGATACCTGTTACACACACAGAGTGCATGTGTAAGAGACTGTGTCTCAAGTCTTCTCAACAGACAGTTTTATACCCATCAGTGCACGTACACTCACATTTGTGCCAAACTCCTGGAAAGATGCATTTCTGGTGGGAAAGAAAAGAACTTGTGGTTTTCTAACTCCTGACTAGGAGTGCTACAATGTGTCATGCTTTGGCCTTGGCCTGTACCAAACTGCTTCTCTCTGCATTCTACAAAACCTGTTGTTCATTAAAAATGTAATCTCTATACATAATATATATATATAGTAGGTAGTGCTGTCGCCTCACAGCAAGAAGGTCGCTGGTTCGAGCTTCGGTAGGTCAGTTAGCATTTCTGTGTGGAGTCTGAAGGTTGTCCCTGTGTTCATGTGGGTTTCCTTCGGGTGCTCCGGTTTCCCCCACAAGTCCAAAGACATGCACTATAGGTGAATTGGGTAAACTAAATTGTCTGTTGTGTATGTGTGTGAATGAGTGTTTGGGTGTTTCCCAGTACTGGGTTGCAGCTGGAAGGGCATCTGCTGTAAGAGTATTCCACTGTGGTGACCACTGATTAATAAAAAATATACATGTATTTATTAATACATTAATACATATTATATAAACACACACTTACACACACAAAAAACTATAAAAGATAAGTAAATAGTGATGATAAATGAATTATAACATAGTAAAATAAATTAATAATGATATTTTTATCAATGCTGAAAACCGGTGAATATTTTTGTGATAATAAATAATAAAACCTTATAATTAACAGCATTTTTACTTGATTGAAATTCTTTGTTACATTTTAAAATATCTTGACTATATTATGTGTGCTTGCTGAAAATGTTTTTGACTCATGTCTTTTACAGTCTAAAATAAATCAGTTACTTGCACATCTTGTTTTCTCAGATGATGCCACCTCCCCAGACCCGTGCCATTGGGAAGAAGTCACGTCACCCTTGGGCAGTCATGTCCGTACACTGAAAAAACAGCTTACCATGGAGCTCAAAGTGAAGCAAGGAGCTGAGAACATTATCCAGACTTACACAAACAGTTCTGTCAAGGTGAGGATTTCCCCCCCAAGGGCCTTTTTATTGACCTGCTGTGCATCTCGGAAATAATTAACTCTCCTTTATTCCTCTGTGTATTTAAATCAGTTTTGGATGCTGCCAAATGGCTATGAAATATGATAATAAGCACACAAAGGAGGTCTTGAGGCCCCTCCCCCCGACCCTCATCTTTTATAACCCTTTTAAAGTGACGTCCTATAACCTCTAGCTAGCCATGAGTGTATTTTCCACTTATTCTTTGAGTCCCAGACACTGCTCTTATAATGCTGCGGCGTCTGGCACAGAACACAGTGTGCTGGCAGCACTGTGATTTATGTCTGTGCTGGATTCAGACAGCTTGAGTACCGAGCTTTGATCTCTCTCACACACACACTCACAAGCGCACACTAAAACATCAGCACCTTGGAGTCTGTGGAGGAAGAGCTTGCTGGTACTGATTCGGTTTCTCCTGTCCTGGGCCTGGCGACAGCAGCAGCCCATGTGACTTTGCTCCAACCAATACCAACGCATTCATGTTTGGGCCAGCCAGCAGCAGCAGCAGTTAGAGGTGGCGAACTCCTGTAGAAGAGAATCTGTAAACGGAGGGAGAGAGAGAGACGGGGAGAAGGAACAAATGAGAAAAGGGGAGGGGAGTAGTGAGTGAATGAGCGAGTGAGTGAGCGTTCAGGATGCAAGGACAGTAGAACAATAAGAAGAAAGAATGGTGTGGCTTCTCGGATGCTGATTCGTGATCAGCGTTCTGTGGGAGAAACTGACGAGAGCATGTCTGAGGACGGAGAGACGAACGCATCAGGAGGAAATGTCTGATGGGGGTCAAGGAAGAGCAAGGGGATGTCATTCAGCTATCTGAAAGTTCACAAAACATGACAGATGACCTCTTGAGCTGCATTGAGAGGGGGAGAGCGCTATGGACGGTATAGTTTCCTTTTTTCCCCATTACCTCCTGATTATTGTTTTTTTTTGTAGGTTTCAGAAAAGTCATGTTTCATGTTGAAATGTTGTTTACATTTGTGGGTTGGGACTCTATGAGAAACCATGTTGGGACATCATGATCATTGAGCCCGTTGTTTTCATTTTGCATAATGTGTTGGCTGGACTTGAGGATTTCTTGCTCTTTTTTTTTGTATTTATTTATTTATTTATTTATTTTTTGCAATACTATGAGTGTAACGTCACGGCTCATAAAGCTCTGAGATGAAAACTGCACAGTCAGTGTTTGATGTTTGGGTGTGGTGAACACCTGGCTGCTTCTCGTGAGGAGGAAGAGGAGAGTTTAATGAAAACCGCTGCACTTATGACCTGTTGGTCTTGTGGGAGTTTATCTTTTTGAAGAAGCTCAATGTGTGTGTTGTTTCTGTTTGAAAAATATCATTAAAGTAGCTCTTCAACAAATTCAAACCCTTAAAAAAAACGGAAAGTCTTAAATTCATAGTCATTACCCATGGGACGGACGTAAAAGTTGCATTCTCTGGGAAAAAAAAGTTGAATCATCTTTTGTATTTTTTTTTGTTTTGTATTTTCTGTTTTGTATTTTTTTTTTTGTTTTAGCAAAGCAAATATGGAAATATCTGTAAATCAAGATTCACTTACTAAAGATGCAAAATGAAGAAATCCCGGTCACACTTTACAATAAGATTTACATGCATATTTATTAAAAGGGGAAGAATAACCTATTTGTGACTTGTGTAAGAATATTTTGATGATAAAACATATTTTAAAAGAATGTGTATTTTTTTTAATGATATTGGAGAATAGAGGAAATATTTGAAGTGAAATGTTTGAAAAGGCAATTTTAGAATATTTATCTTTAATCAAGCTCTTTTAAATTTTGTTGCTATTTGTATGATTTTTTTTGTACAATGTATGTTAAGAAACTGATATGACAGTATGTTATATATTGTATATTTAGTATATGTTTTGCCATTAAAATAGACCATGCTGCTGATATGGCATTAAAACATAAATGCATAAATTACAATAAGGTTTCATTAGTTAATGTATTTACTAATATGAACTAATTATGAACAATACTTGTACAACATTCATTAATTATAGTACAGCATTTACTAATGGATTATAAACATCCAAAATCATCCTTGTTAACATTAACGCACCAAGAGTTGACATGAACTAACAATGAACAATTGTATTTTCATTAACTAACGCTAACTAACATAAATCAATACTGTAATGAATGCATTGTTCAGTGGTTGTTAATGTTTGTAAATGCATTAACTAAAACAACTTTATTGTAAAGTGTTACCAAAATTCCCTTGTTTTTTGAGAAATGAAATAAAATTAAGTGATTATTGACTTAAAACAAGAACAAATCTCCAATTAAAATTAATCCATCTAATCCAAATCGTTTTCTTAGCCAATTGCCTTTTTTTAATAGCTTTTTTTATAAACTTAAATCATTTTGATTTTCACAGAAAAAAAGAGTTCTTATCTAAAGTAATTTCACTGCAAGTAAATGCATTTTGATCTAAGAATCTTTCAATATTTACACTGGAAAGCAAGACCAACACATGGTCTCGGCTCTTCATTCAGACTTTTTTGCTGTGGGATAAGAATTTACAGTAGATGAAATTTCCATTCATTAAAAGGGTCTTAATGTCTTGAATTTCAACAAAATTTTAAGCCTTAAAGTATTATATTCACTGTAATATTGTGTTTTATTTCTTATAATTTTAAACCGGTCTTAATTTTCCCTGTCCAAGTAAAGCTACCCAATTGGGCTTACATCCAGTCTATCCATCTCAGTAAAGTCAGGGAAAGAAAACTAAAATCATTTACACAATTTCTCATGATAATAACAAAGCAATATATTGCTTTACGTCATCTTTCATTCACACAAAAACTATTTGCAGAAGTCAGGGCAAGTAGACATCAAATTTATAAATAGGCATGAAACTTAAGGTTTTATAACAGAAATGAATTGGTTAAATAGAAGTTATACTCAATCAATTTGAACCAAAAGCCAACAAATATATTATATTTGATTGCTTTTGTAATTGCCTCCACGATAAGTATACTTTTAACAATGTTTAACTTGTCATTTGAGAAATAATTACATTTTGTTATTGTTGCAAGCAAAAAAAAATCCATTGACCCAGCCAGGCCATTAGACAAAATTCTTGTTGTTTAGCTCTTAAAAAGTCTCAAATTTGACTTGATGAAACCTGCAGATACCTTGATTAAATGTTCGAGAGCAAAGTTATTCAAACCTCAAGCTATTGTGTGTGTGTGTGTTTACTCGTTCAATTTTGATTCTCAAATCCCAAAATAAATCTTCAGTCTCTGCTTTTTCAGTTGAAGCACAATAAAATTTATTGGACTTCATCTCCCATCCACTAATCAACACAAGAAGCTTTGTATTTTGTTATTTGATAAGATCAGAAAAGTAAAAACACAAAGTACTTTTGGATTGGCTTTTTGGATTAGTGTCTTACCAAAATGGAAAATTGTTCAACATGGGTTTTTTTATTAAATAGTTGTATTGTTATTTTATTATTGTTGTTATTTTAAGTACCAATCATAAACATCAGGGGAGAAAAATCTGGAAATTGTGTTGTGGGAACATTCATATTTATAATATAATATTATTAATTAAAAATTATAATGATAACATAATAAAGTAATATAACTATCATATAGTTTAAAAATAAAATATAGTAATAATAATAATAAAGTTATCATTTTTTTATTCTCTATTTTTTCTTCGCAGTTTCTATTTGTCAGACTAAGTCTTCACTGTTTGTTCTAATGCAAATCCAAGCTACAAAGTACAATCTCTTTTTATCGACTCTCTTGTCACTTCTCAGGATCGGAAGATGTTGTCCACAGCCCAGCAGATGCTGCAGGATAGTCGGACGAAAATCGAGCTGCTCCGCATGCAGATTGTCAAAGTCACACAGGCCAGAGAGGGAGAGAGAGAGACCACACAGCAAGAAGGTAAGCAAACCGTTTCAGTCATTGAAGAGAATGCATACAATCATGATAATTACACAAACACATTAAAGTGTGCTGCAGGAAGGTCACACGTTCCTGGTAGCAAAACATCAGCTTCACCCATAAAAAGAGATTGTTGTTTGTATAAAAAGTGGATCAATTTGCTGAGGATATAATTCTATAGTTTTGGATTCAAGCTTAAATGTCAGCTTTGCATTAGGGTGACCTTTTAGCATTGCGCTTGGGTGTGGTTTTCGTTGTAGGTTGTTTTCATCCCTTGCACAATATGTGAATGCTTTTGTAATGAAGTAGCTCTCACTAGACACTCTGGAAGCAAGTGGCATGAAAATGCAGAATTCAATAGTTCCCCCATTTTACTGATGTTATCTACACTGTTGATTAAACTTTCGTTGTGCTATCTTACTAGTGCAGATCTGATTACTTGGTGTTTGTACAGTGTTTATTCAGTGTTTATTTATGTTATTTATTTAGATTTGAACTGTTAATTTTGTGTGTGCATTAAAGAAACTATTTATTTAGTGTAATGTTTGAAACGTAAACTGTAATGAAAGTTATAAATGTTTTTAAATGCTTATCATTAATAAACTTGTATTAATTGTTAGGTGCAATGATGGGTTTCTTTTGCTAAATGCAGGTTTGTTTTGCAGGTCGCCCTTCTGAAACAATCAGTCCTCTCGAGCTGCGGGTGGAGGAGCTCAGGCACCATCTAAGGATTGAGGCAGCTGTGGCAGAAGGTGCCAAAAATGTGGTGAAGCAGCTTGGTGTCCGTAAAGTGCAAGACCGACGTGCTCTAGCGGAAGTAAGTGCTTGCATTGTTTTGCGATGGAAAAGCTTTTCAGAAACCAACAGACATGCTTGATGGTTTCTGAATGCTTTGTATGCGGGGACTTACAGATTGTTCAGTCCAGACTGTTTCTGTACTGTACATTATGCTACTGGCATTTTAATACACTGATGTAATTAAAAAAAATGTTCATTCTACAATTTAAAACGGTGAATTTTGTATTTTTCATACAACCTGATGTTTATTTCAGTTTCAGCCCAACAAGACTGTAAAAACAACTTTAGTTTTATTCTTGCTTTCCATGTGCCGGTTTACTGCTGTCTGTCATGGGATGTATACACTCACCATGAATCATCTGTGTCATTCTGTGATTATTCAGATCAGTTGAGATTTCAAAGAAATCACAATATAATGAATAAATCTCTGAGAAGAACTGACTGTCTTTAGAAAAGTAAATGTTGTATTTCCTGCACATCTTGCCTGTGGATAATGCATCTTCTTCATAAGTGCCTGGAAGTGCAGGAAACCCTATTGACCTCATTCTATTGTTTTAGAACTTCCGATTCAGTCGCCTTTGGGAAAAATGACTAGGAATAATGAACGGCAGAAAACGGTCAAACTACTTGCTCTACAAACAAATGTTTGCATTACTATACAGACCAAGTAGATTAATATAATAAGAAAAAATCAGTTTGCAACATCAAACAGCGAAACAAGCAGTTTTTAATGTCTAAAAATGAATGGAAGTGAATGAGACCAGAAGTCTCGAGCCAGAAGATTGGCAGTTGGCAGAGAGTAATTTTGCATCTCCTTCAGCTTGTCTGCTGTTTTGTTCCGATGTTATATGTGTACAGACCTGTTTGTGTTTGCTTCAGATTTTGAAATCATACAGTCTAATTTCGAGGAAAAACTGAACATGCTGGCTGCATCATCGTTTGAATCTTGATTAAAATGCAGTAAAGATCTCCTAAAGTGTATCGATGCATTTTTGCAAAAACAACTTACAAAAGAAGAGGCTGTCTTTCTGGCAGATTGTTTTTTTAACTGCGCTGCTGCATTTGATTTAACTGCAGTACATGCACTAATCATGGGCTAATTTTAATTTTTAGGTGAAATAACCCTTTGATTTTTTTTTTTTTTTTTTATCTCACCATAATTTGTCAAACTAGGTTCAGTCAGCACCTTTTAAACTACTTAAATACAATAATATGTATAGAATTATTTTATTCTATAAAAATGATTATCAAAATCATTATTTGAAATGCCACTTTAGATATAGGGATGTCTCAATCAGAAACCCCATCCGATACTTTTATAATACATTTTTTTTTTTTTAAAAGAAGAAAGAAAAGGGAAGAAACAGATATAGGATGTTCCCTGTTTTTTATTTAATTCACCTTATTTTAACTTTCAACAATTCTGCCAACAGAGCATTTCTGTGAGGGAGCTGGAACAATCAAGTAATAAATAACATCAATTCTTCACTTTTGAACTTTAGTGCAACAGTAAATGAAAAAAAAAATTTACATAAAAACAAATAGCACCTTAACTTAAAATACCGGCAAAAAATCCCAAGTTTACATATCTCACAGTTTGCTATGACATTGTTGTCGCCATCAACTTTATAATGCCTCCAGACCGCTGACATACTCGCACTTTCTGCATCAAGCTGTTACCGTGTTTTACTTTGCTGGCCACGTGATTGGAACATCCCTAATTAGATACGTTTGAAATGTAATTTGATGAGGATGCCAAAATGGGAAAACTCTTATCAGATTGCTACTCATTTTCATGGGTCAGACCAGGAAGTACTTTTGGAAGTATTTTGATTCATTCTTGAGAACTGCTTAGAAGGGCAGTATTGTTCAGCCAAGGGTTTTTGACCTCGAAGCAGCACACAGTTTGTCACCTAAGATGAGTCCACTGAAAGGGATAAAGGGATAAAGTGAGAAGATTGCGCTCTAACACAGCTCAGATAATTTCAACGGCAGTCATCATCTCTCCTTTTTCTTTGCCTTTTTACGTTTGACATTTTATAAGAGCCCACTTACAAGCATTAGATTTGTTTATCAGCCCATTCTCTTTTTCCTCTTCTCATTCATAACATCAACATGTCATCCTTAGAGTTTATATCTAATACCTAAAATCTGCCTCTCAATGGCCTTGTTTTATTGCGCCATCATTCAGAGAGGTAGCTGAGTGTTTGCAGAGTCTCTTCTATATTTGTGAGCAGGGTTTTTTTTTCTTTTCATTGTCCAGGCTCAGGCCCGTTTGCAGGAATCCTCTCAAAAACTGGACCTGTTGCGTTTGTCTCTGGAGCAGCAGCTTGGAGAACTTCCCCAAGACCATCCCAAACGAGCTGCCATTAAAGAAGAGCTGACAGTAGGTTCCTCTCCTGGTATTGGGTTGCAAAGGGAACGCCTGCGCTCTTCATCTTCAGCATCCTCTTCTCTCTTTAAACCAGCCAGCCTGACAGGTACTGACACAGATTTAGAAGGAATGTTATAGTGGCTAAATGATATTTCACCATAAATTAGCAAGTAGAGTCTTGCTGGTAAGACTGAAGACCCTGTTGAGAGTCTTAACTCCGGCATTAAGAGCATACTAAACTGCATCACAGTGTGTGATGTATCAGGTGAATAAGGCCTTCCAGCAGTGGTGCAGAGTTACCATCCATAAAAGACGTTTAGTTTAGGTGGTGTATGTTGCAGTAGAGAAGCACCATCAATGACACCCCTGGCCTAAACCATACTCTGTTTATCTCTCTCCTATTTGGTGTGTGGGTTTTATTTAAAAGCTGTTCTACATGGCTTCTTTGGCATCGTATTGTCTCGTATTGTATTTGTGAAATTTCAGTGTTTTGAATGAAATGTTGACTATATTTAAAGAAATACTATTGTTAATTTTTTTAATAAAGATATGTTAAGTCAATGAAATAGTACAGTAATTTTAATTATTGCAAAATGTGTGTTTTTTAAAAAAAAAAAGCTTTGTTATTCATTAAATGAGCCAAACAAAAATATATATTTGTTTCAACAATAAAATTAAGCAAGTGGCCACAGCCTTATCACCCTGCAGACCACGTTCGGTTGCTCATTGAAGCTAAGCAGGGCTCAGCCTGGTTAGTACCTGGATGAGAGACCACTGTTGTGGCATTAGTGAGGCCAGCACGGGGTGCTCAACCTCTGGTCTGTGTGGGTCCTAATGCCCCAATACAGTGACAGGGACACTATACTGTCAGAGGTCTCATGAAATAAAATTGTTTAGATTTTAGTATCAGTATTGTTAGTTTAAGATATCTATAAGCTAGTGTGCACCAAAACTGTGACAATTCACATTTAGAAGATAAGGAACGGATATAAACATGTAAAGCTTGTATTTGTCAATTCCACCTAAATAAATCAACAGTTTTATTCAGATCACCTCATATTTAGGATTCTTATCAAATCATAACCAATTTAATGCTCTTTAGTATCTGACATGCCCCACCCCCTTCAAGACGCTTGTCTGTGATGTTTGCTTTTCATTTGATGTGCTTGAGCTCAACCAATCTCACTGGCAGAAGCGGTGGTAATTAAAATTAAACACTATTGGCTATTTTTAAAAAAGGGGAGAAGCTACACTATTTCCCACTGTCTCTTCGTGTTTCGGTTGAGATTATGTCTAACATCGAATAAAAATGCATATTTCAAAGCACTTCACAGGACCTTAAAATCAAGGTTCTGACACTTTTTGGTCATTTAAAAAAATCCAGCGGGACTTCTTGTAAAGAGCAGAGTTAAATTTCTGGTGTCCTTGCCAAATTTCCAAATTTCACATTTTTAGTGTGAGGTACAGATGATTATTCAAGTTCACATCAGCACAAATTATGATTTGGTTTTTCATTAGCTGTTGTTTTTTTTAGTAGGTGTAGTTGATTATATTTAATACACGTGATATATTATTATTAGTTATATATTTTTTTCAGCCCAGATTATCAGAAGTATTGAAATTGTTGTATCGGAAAGGTATCTGGATCAGCCGCATTTTTGTATATTTTTAATACAGTGGTGATGAATAAATGTAACTAATCTGTGTGTGATGTTTGTGCATGTTGTTTTGTTGACGCGTTTTGTCTTGTGTATGGCTGTTGGATTGTGTATAATTGTGCGTGCATTTGTTTTCAGGGCGATTGGAGGTCAGGTTGATGGGTTGTCAGGACCTGCTGGAGTCAGTTCCAGGCCGCTGTCGTGTAAGCAACATGTCCTCCGCTCCTGGAAGTCCATCTGACTCCAAATCACTAAGAATGAGAACAGGCCTTTCCACTCGCAGCACCAACGGCAAGACCACCAAGACTGATGAACTGTCATGTGAGTTTCTCACGGGCAGCAGGGTGAAAAATAATAGATTTCATAATAATAGTTTTTTTTTTAAAAATGGTGAAAACTTTTATTTTGTTGTCCAAATATTTTTTTTAAATGTATAAAGCAAATGTTATTGCAGTAATTATTATAAAGCCATTCAATTTATCTTTTTTTTTTTTTTTTTATATTCACATGCACTTTTATTTTTCTAATCAAAATAACTAGGGGTGTAACCGATCACGGTTGATCTGTGATTCATACAGAACACAACCCACAGTTTGGAACACAAGTGGCCCTCGGATTTAGATTAATCTTGAATTTGTAACTATCACAGAGGCAGATCTCCTCTTGAGTCATTCACATCAAATGTATGAAAGAATTTATGCTTTCCTGTAAAATATAATGATGACAGAAGGTGGGTTATTCGGAATGTGGTGGTTGTCATTAAAAGTGTTTTTCTGTTACTAGTTTAGCCTGCATTAATGTATTCAGTGTAAGCCATTTGAATAATCATCAAACAATTAGGATCTCAACACCCAAGCAACATAAATGATAATTGATGATGATTTGCATACGTTTATTAATTCTTCGAATCGCTGCATTCAAATCTGAAACCGTAAAAGTCCAAAAAGAGATTCAGTCTTTAGTGTTTTGAGTTGGTTAGTTAGTTACAAATGGTCAAATAACACAGCAGTACTAGGATAGCAATTTATAGTTTAGATAAAACCACTGATGTTTATGATAAAGATCCAAATCATCTTCATATGCATCTAATGATGCTCAAAAATGAAAGTTGTTTGCAGCAATTACATTATTTACCCAATATGTGGCGACAACCAGTCATCAAAAATATGCCACTGAATAATTCTTTAAAAATGATCCATCTAGCAATGAAACGAAGTTTTATGAGTGAATAACTGAATCATTTATTGACAATGAGACTAATAATAAATATGAATTGTTCAAACTGTATTGTTAGATTTTTTTCTGATTATTTCTTCATTATATTTTTAATAAAATTACAGGTTCCAAGTTCTGTTTGTTAAAACCAAAAGTTTCCAGCAGTGCTGCTTTTGTAATAAATGGAAAGCAAATTACATTTTTCTCCAACGTGAGATTTTGTGATCGGTTACACCACTAACCACTAACTAACCACTTAAAACAATACTTCTTCTGTGACATTTGAAAGTGGTTAAATCTCAGTACGTTACAGATCCCATTTACACCTGAACTTATCATAGCCCACTTATGACCAAATTACCAAAAGTGTATTCTATAAACAAGGGCCAAAATTAAAGTCATAGCTTTATTTAGCAATATTCAACTTGTTCAATCAAGAAGCACTGAGACGCGCATCACAGAAAATACCTTCACAAATGATGTTTTATGAGAACTTTTGATTGATTTTATTTTTACTTTGTTCTTGAGAATCAAACAATTTTATGGAAATAGTTTTGAAAAAAATTCAAGTGGTTTTATAAGTTTGATGCTTAATTTTTTTAATCTTATTTCTCTCAGCTGAAATCAGTGCTGTGTTGAAGGTGGATAACAAGATCGTTGGTCGCACACATTGGCGGCCGCTGAGTAAGGATGCCTGGAACCAGAGCTTTAGCATCGAGCTGGAGCGGGTCAGTGCCAGCAAATTCTACTGCATATTTCATAGACGCATCTAGTAAATAAATAAGAGTTTTGAATTCAGTTAAGGAGCTCACCCTTAATGCATGGCATAATGTCAAAGTCCTGAGTGCTTTTACAGCATGCAATTCACAGCTGTCAATCATCCCAGGCAACACTTGCCACATCTGTTTTATGGAAAGTGCCCATGATGGTCATCGGCTAAAGGCTTTTCCTCACCTTCATTAATGCAGCTTAACTTCCATAGTGCAATCAGGCACGTCCAGAGTAATCCAGACTAATCCTTCAACATTACTGTAATCTTTTGCTCACCCCTTGGACACAGACAGTCAGTGTGAATCCTGGCCAAGTCAAACCGCATCTTTTTCCAAGCTGATTCAGCTGTCCCGGCAGAGAATGAGAACTTATTTCATTATTTCTGAAATAGTGTTGCAGTTTGTCTGACAAAGCCTGGCCTTCACATCTGTTTGATGAATGGGGAAGCAGTTTGCTGTATCTGTGCTGGAGGCTTTGATCATTTTTGATTTCAGGTTGCTTTTCTGACTTCTCACTACTACTGTGCACATTATTTAAAGGGATAGTTCACACCAAACTTAAAATTCTGTTGTTTATCCACTCTTTTGTTCTTCCAACCCTTTTTCTCTCTTCTGTCGAACACAAATTTAACATATTTTGAAGCAATCTGTAACCAATTTTTTTTCATAGTATTTGTTTTTTCTTTTTTTATACTTAGTTTTTATTGATTATTTAGGAATATATAACCAGTGGAAACAAAACAAACAAACCAGCAAACAAAAAATAATAATACATAAATGCATACATGCATATACCGTATACACAAATACATCCATTCCATGCATGTATATCTATATACATACATACATATATGAAGATATTAAATAACCTAATCTAAAGAATAATTAAATAAAATTATTAACAAATAAAATGTAATAAAAGTTTGCCATACATATTCCAACAGTGATGCATAACCTCTAGAATTATGTAAATGTTCAGTTATAGATAATTATATTGTCGTTGTGGAGAAAGCCAGCTATTTACTCCATTTCTTTTCAAAAATCTCTAATTGTAGTCGAAGTGCATGTCGTTTTTCTCCATTTTCTCAACTTCTGCTATAATTTTGAACCATTCATCTTTAGTTGGTGGCTCTTCTCTATAACATTTCCGGGTTCTAGCTTTTTTACTTGTTACCAAAAATATCTTAAATGCATATCTTTCCTCCTTTTTTAAGTTTAATAGGAATATCTCCCAAATAAAGTACTTCAAATGATCTAGGAATATGAAGATCAAAAATATCATTAATGGCAGATTGCACAGTTTCCCAAAAACTGTTCATTCTTGAGCACTGCCAGAATACATGCACATGATGTGCCTCTTCTACCCCACAGTTCCTCCAACAAAGATGAGTAGACCCATACTGTAATGATTTACTTCTTTCGGCTTTTCGGCTTTCTTCAAAATATCTTCTTTTGTGTTTGACAGAATAAAGTTTTATAACCACAAAAAAGGGGAGTAAATACAGTTTTTTTGGTGGACTATCCCTCTAATCAAATTTATTTTTCACATTTATTTAATTGAAAGTGAATGTAACAACATTTAAAAACGATTTGTCTCAAATTCTTGAATTAATACATTTTTTTGTCTATACATCAAAGAAGACTGTGGTGTAGGGCTGGGAAATTAATCAAAGTAATCAAAATATAAAAATAAATCAATAAAATAATCGTTCATTAATCACAGTCGAGTTAAAATGTTCAATTAATCGTCGGCGCCAGTGGTGTTGTGGTTAGTGCGTCGACACATGCACTCCGGTGCTCACGGCAACACAAGTTCGATTCCGCCTTTGCAATCCTTCCCCTCTCTCTGCTTCCAATGCTTTCCTGTCAATTCTCTCTACTTTTCCTATCCAAAATAAAGGTGAAAACCCCGAAAAAATAATTATTAAAAAATATAAATAGAAAAATGTTTTATTAATCGAAATTTTGAATTTAGGCCAAATAGCCCAGCCCTACTGTGGTGAAATATATTCTATAAGCAAATATTTCTTCCCGACCTAAAACTTGAATGTTAATCAATTTGAGCACAATTAAGAGGTATAATTAATATCTAATCAGATTTTTTATTATTTTGTTTTGCTACTCGCATAACTTTGGCTCCTGTAGTCTCGAGAACTGGAGATTGCTGTGTATTGGCGAGACTGGAGGTCCCTGTGTGCCGTGAAGTTCCTGCGTTTGGAAGACTTTCTAGACAACCAGAGGCACGGCATGTGTCTTTATCTGGAGCCGCAGGGCACACTGTTCACAGAGGTGAGAGAAGCTCTCAACACCTTCATCCTAGTGTCAAATCGTACGTGGTGTGCTTACTGTGTACAGCTGCTCTCTGTTTCTTTTAGACTTCGTAAATTCACTTAAAGCTTGAAAACCTAATGCATATACAGCTGTTTATGGTGTGGTTTGCTATCAGGTGAGATTCATCAATCCTGTCATTGAGCGGCATCCTAAACTACAACGACAGAAGAGGATTTTCCCTAAAGAAAAAGGTGGGCTTGACCTCTTCATGTTTTATCCAGTGTGATCCTCACAGAGGGTCTGCTACTTTTCTCCTACTACAGCAAAATAAACTCATAAAGGTTTGGAACTAGGGATGCAATGATTATAGATTTTGGTTGTACGATTATAGTCTGAGCAATATCATTTTCACAGTTATCACGATTATTATGAATTCAATAATTTCAAAACACTACTAGTTTAGAAAATCACATGAAAACTCCTATTTTAAAGTGTTATTTATTGCTGCAGCAACGCAGTGGCGCAGTAGGTAGTGCTGTCGCCTCACAGCAAGAAGGTCGCTCGTTCGATCCTCGACTCAGTTGGCGTTTCTGTGTGGAGTTTGCATGTTCTCCCTGTGTTCGCGTGCTCCGATTTACCACAGTCCAAAGACTTGTGGTACAGGTGAATTGGGTAGCTAAATTGTCCATAATGTATGAGTGTGTGTGTGGATGTTTCCCAGAGATGGGTTGCGGCTGGAAGGGCATCCGCTGTGTAAAAAATGTGCTAGATAAGTTGGTGGTTCATTCCGCTGTGGCGACCCCGGATTAATAAAGGGACTAAGCCGACAAGAAAATGAATGAATTTATTGCTGCTCAGTAACAGAATATTACAGCACAAAATAATAATAAAAAAAAAAACAATAGTCAATTTCTCTTCTGACTTAAAAAAAAGTAAATAAAAAAAAAGTTTTTGGCATTTAAACATAAGTACAACACTGAAAATAAATGACAGAACAGAGAATAAAAAATGTCTGTCTAATGTAAATCTAAGCTACATATTAGCTAAGTATTTCCCTTTTAAAGAGAACAAATGTAGTCAAAGACTGCTGAACTACTGTTTGAAAGGCACTTTTGATCAACTATATTATGAACTTGTTTGGTATTTTTTATTTTAATTTTATTTTTCTCTTTGAGTAGAAATGTGAATATTCCATACAAAGTATGAAGCTGAACGGTCAGTTCTTGTCACGTGACTCGCTGTGCGCTTGCCCCATTCTTTTAACTAGGTGCGCCTGGAAAGTGTGAACATGTTGTACTGCATGCACGCCGCCCCCAATATGCACGCAAGAAAAAAAATAACGAGCTTGTACGCACAAAAGACGTGACATGTGAATGGTCCTTAGTTAATACCCTCAGCCATGGTTAATCCAGTGTGAGTGCGTATTAGCCTCGATGTACAGTTGGAACTTTAAACTAGTGCACAGTTGCCTTAACTTTGTCTATTTGCAGCAGTTTTGTTCTGTGCACGTGGTGTTGAGAGGCCTTTATTATTAATTAACTGTGACGAATTAAAGCACAGCTAATAGTGAAATCCGTTAAACATTGCATCTTTTTTTGGAACCATTTGAGTTTAAACTATCTCTTTAACATGACCCGTTTGGTTATTTAAAATAAAACAAAAATTGTAAAAAACGATTTGGGAGTAATTTGTCATATTAGTTGTATATTAAAGTTGCCTTGCAGTTGTATATTTTATCCCTTAACGCTTCTAATTGGTTTTTGGCTTTATAATGGCTTTTATATATAGAATTAAACATTAATCTCTTAAAAATTGTCAATTAATTTGTTCAAAGTTCCGCTTTAAGAATGTGATGAAGTCCTTAAACATCAACGGCACCATACATGAAATCTAAAGCTCAGATGAGTGGGAATTTCAGAGGCAATGTTATGTAAATCTTTAAAAATGATTGTGTATAAGTATATGATGTAAAATACATGCAAGATTCTTTGATCAAAACTTGTCAACACAGATGGATAATTCAGGGCACTCAAAGATAAATATTGCATTTCCCAGCTTTAGGATGATTTCAGTAAACACTGCTTAAAGGAATTAGAAGAGAAAAAGAGAAGATTATGCTTTAAAGCTCTGTGTGAAAAACCAGAAAGAGATGTAAGCGGTTTGGAGAAAAGCAGAAGAGCACTTCACAACTGTGCTGTGTCAGAATGTTTTATAATACTGCACTCATTTATTCATTTTCTTTTAGGCTAAGTCTCTTTATTAATCAGGGGTCGCCACATCGGTATAAACCACCAACTTATCCAGCATATGTTTTACGCATCGGATGCCCTTCCAGCTGCAACCCAACATTAAGAAACTCCCATAGCCTCTTGCATTTACACACATACACTACAGTCAATTTAGCTTATTCAATTCACCTATAGTGCATGTCTTTAGACTTTGGGGGAAACCGGAGCACCTGGAGGAAACCCACACAAACCTACTGGGCCACCGTGCTGCTCCATAATACAGCATAATGCAAAGAAAAAGAAAAATCAGGAGGAACAGATCGCTGCTAATGGACTGAAAAGAGATTTTAATCACGCATGCTTCGAGACCAATGTCGCATTAAAACACAAATTATTATAATATTTTCTTGATGAATGAAAATACATGCAATAAAGCTAAATTATTCAATTATTCATTAGTACTATTATTACTATCATAATACTATTATTATATTGAATGGATTAGTTTCAGTCATAAATGAAGTGTAAACCTAAATGAAAGCTCCAAAGTTTGATCCATCAAAACGGTCATGCATTTTATCTGTCGCTCTCATCTGCAAGTAATATTAATAGCCTTTGACTGGTGTCGACTGAATTGGCGTATTGAGCATATTATATTGGCAACTTTAAGCATATTGATAACCTCAGACGTAAACGATTTTAAGATAAGTTCTTACATTGGTTCTGTTTTCTTTCTCTCAGGGAAGAATTTCTTACGGGCAGCACAGATGAATATGAATTTCGCAACTTGGGGGCGTCTGATGATGAGTGTGTTACCCCCCTGTAACAGCACCATTACGGCCCTCAGCCCTCCGCTGCCTGGCTCAGAGCCGCTGTCTCCTCCATCTGTGTCCACACCACCCTCCACAGGGTGAGATGCACAGCTTTAGTCCAGCCAGATGTGGAAATTTATTTGTAACGTTGGGCTTTTGCATTCATGGCAATAATCTGTGTAGACTAAAGAGTAATTCTGTCTGTTTGCTGTGGCTGTTTATCACAGAGACTCAGCAGTTGTTAAACTGAATTTCAGCGAGGAACGGCCCACCAAGCCTCCGCGCCTTCACTTGGCGCAGAACCCTTCAGCTGATGAATCACTTTCTGGGGTTTGTTTTGTGGACAAACACTTGCTTTTTAATTTGTAGGGTTTCTTTTTATTGCTGTGGTCGAGTTAAAGTGGTAATTATGTGTTTTGGGACTGTCTGCCAGACTCCTGCCAGAGTAAACTCCACTGAGGACCGCCGAGTTCTCCAAGCCAGGCCTGCGTCCCAGCCTACACCTCAGTAAGGCCGGATGATATTTATTAGAGCTTTATTATTTAAGGTTTTAAAATATTCTTAACCTTAAGCCCTAAAAATTCGCTTTAATTTACATTTTTTTTCTTCGCAAAGTCAATCCAAAGTACACATCCTTGCAAAGAACACTTCATTTTTTTATCTTTTGTAAGTGATCAAATGTGTTTATATTAGTTTTACCTGAAATTGTGGGAGTTTTATAATCATGTTGTCATCGAGTCTGTGACTGGTGCATTATTCCTTGTGAGAAACAGCAGCCTGCTTTAGATCTGACACATTCTAGATAAACTAATTGGTGCAAACAATTAATCAAAAGAACACATGCAAGCTGCACATTATATGTTTACAATCGAAGAGTACACTTTGGCTTTAAGGGTGGTGAATATCAGTCCGTCACAGATCATTTGCCATTTTCTCTATTTGTCATGTTCTCTGAAACTATATCCTGTTTCACAGGAGGAAAGAAGGGATGCAGATGGAGGACTTTAATTGCATTTCTGTTTTAGGAAGAGGGCACTTTGGAAAGGTAAACCTGCAGATGTCCTTCTGTACTGTAATTGAATCATTGTGGATAGTGCCGATGTCTTAGTGTCATTCGTGTCTCTCTGAAGGTCCTTCTGGCTGAATTCAAGAGGACTGGGAAACTTTATGCCATCAAAGCCTTGAAAAAAGGGGATGTTGTGACCCGGGATGAAGTGGACAGGTGATGTTTGCATAGTAGATTTTCCTTTTGTTTGTTTGTTTTCTAAAGAAATCAAATTGAACCTATTGTTTAAATGAATCCTTTAGTAAATCACTTGCCACAACTCAAGGGAATTTTCGTGTCATTTATCAATGACAAGCCTCAACTGCATGGGTACCAGCATAAAAACAAATTGGCAAACTTTTCTTTATTTGTATTAAAGAAATCCTGTAAAATATGGAGGTTATTATTTTAAATATTGCACATTACTACAATGTGCTGTACTAATAGATTTCTGTTTATTTTAAATTTTAAAGAAAATGAAATTGAAACTTTATTGTCTTAATAATATTATTATGTCATCCATTTTTCACGTGCTATAAATCTGTATACATGATCTAGGGTTGCCTTTTCTATATATATTTATTGGGGTTGCTTGAAAAGAATAATTTTGTTTGTAGATTCCAGTAAACCCTGCTTTAGTGAACACTTCTAACTCTCTTTATAAAGTGAATTCATTTGTTTCTAATCCTAGTTTAATGTGTGAAAAGAGGATTTTTGAGACCATCAATGCGTCCCGACATCCTTTCCTGGTGAACCTGTACGGCTGCTTCCAGACGCCTGACCATGTGTGTTTTGTGATGGAATATTCTCCTGGAGGAGACCTGATGACCCACATCCACAACAACATCTTCTCTGAACGCCAGGCCAGGTACACGCACACACACACACACACACACACACACACACACACACACACACACACACACACTTTAATTACGCAGCATTTACATAAGTAATTACGTAAGTTTACATAAGTGCTACTTTTTTCCATTTGCTCTCAGATGCACATGCTGTTTTTAGCACTGTGTATTTTTAGCAGTGACACGTGCCTATGGACGTAACTGTAAACCGTGGTTTTTCTTCTGTCAGGTTTTATTCTGCTTGTGTATTACTGGGCCTGGAGTTTCTGCACCAAAACCGGATTGTCTATAGGTAATTATTTTTACATTTCCAGATTATATGCATATAGGGTGTGATATAGGGCTGTGATATTTGCAAAAAAATATGTTGTATTTTTGCCTTTATTTTATTTTTTTTTATAACTGTAAATTAACATTTTACTGAATGTGTTTCTGTGCTGTACTTGGGCTGGTTTCGACCAGTTATTTTCAGCTCTGAATTTTCAGCTGCTGAAAAAGAGAAAAGTTGCTGTAATACGAGTCGACGAAAATGATAAATGAAAAAGATAATGGTGGCAAGCCTGCCTTGTTTTATTTTAGAAATGAAGCAAGTGAGTGTCTTAGTGGATGGATTCAGTGATTGCATAATTTGATTCAGCGTTGTGCTGAGACGAACACTGAGTATGCTAACATGGACACCAATTTAAATGTGATTAAAACAATACTCTGATTAAGAGTCTACCATGTAAACAGCATTTTTTATTTTATTTATTTATTTTTTTTGAGTAATGCAGCATTATCGAACTAAACAGAAATCAAATTAAGGGTGCTCTCACATCTGTAGTTCAGTTCATTTGGTCCGGACCAAGAGCAACAAATGATACATTGTAGCATTTTCTGCCATTTTTGGGTCCTTTTTGCACACTGATTGCTTTGTTCCGAACCAGTTGAAAAGAACCAAAATGCAGCCATGTGACAAAACCCATATCACTCATTGGCCAGATATTATTGAATGCATTTCTTAAACTGCTTTTCAGTTGGTCAGAATTAACGTGCGGAAAAATGCCAATGGAAGTCCCACAAGTAAACAAACCGGCAGATACAAAATGACGCTTTTTACTATGAAGGAATGACTGCACTGGCTGATTGTATCCCTGGTCATAGTATACTATGCTCAATGGACTTGCTTTTATTTTTTAAACTGTGGTAATGAAATCAGTATCACATTTGTGATTCCCCTCGCGTTAGAATTCAGGGAAATTAAATTCTTGCTTGCCTACTATTATTTAGCATTATCATCTATAGATGTATTTAGCTTTCATAACTCAAATTAAAGTGTTATTCCAATAGTCTTTATCACTGTATCTTCAATTGCTTGTTGGACAGAGTTACTGTAAAACATTATACAGTCAGTTTGAAGATTTCTGGTATTATCATAGATGATGAATATCACACACCCAGCCCCTATGCATGTGTGAAATCATGCATGTTGGCTCATACTTTTACTCTTTCCTCATTTTAGGGATCTTAAGCTGGATAATCTGTTAATGGACTCTGATGGCTTTGTGAGAATTGCAGATTTTGGACTTTGCAAAGAAGGTTTGGACATTTGAAAACTTTCTTTCTCTGAAAAAAATGTAATGCTGAATTGCTGAAATGCTGCTATCTTTCAGGTATGGGATATGGAGATCGTACATCAACCTTTTGTGGCACCCCAGAGTTTCTAGCTCCAGAGGTTTTGACAGACAGCAATTACACCCGTGCAGTGGACTGGTGGGGTCTGGGTGTGCTCATCTATGAGATGCTCGTTGGAGAGGTCAGTCTTGCTGCTCGGACTCTTACTACAGCAGCATCACTATAAGACCCCGCTTATACAGAAATGGACAAAATTGTTGGTACCCTTCAATTTACTCCAGACCAGCTTTATTAGTTAGCCTTTTATAAACTTCGGTTGAACCACAATTCCAAAGCAATATCTCATGTTGTTTCTCTCCCTTCAGTGAAAAGGTATCAACAATTTTGCCCGTTTCTATATGCTATCATGATCTGTGTTTTTGGCAATCTAATCACAAGTGGGTGGCACTTCTTACCCCTCTCTTTCAGCTCCCCACACTTACCTGTTGATACTTTCTACTGTTCTGTCTATTAAAAGGTGTTTGTGAACCTATTTTTTATAAAAAAAAATTTGTTATAAAATTTTAGACTTGTGCAAGGCTAAATACTATGGATTTTTTTTCGAATATCCCAGTTTGAAAAGATTTTCATATGACCTATTAAATTTTATTAAAAATTTAATGTGTTTAATAATACAATAATAGTTTTGTTTGAATTTGTTTTATTAATTATCAAGTATATTTATTCACAAACACTATAACCCTTACCAAGAATAGAAGAAAAAAATCGCTGTCAATTACTTCAATTTACAATAATAATAATTTAATTAAAAAAAATGTAGGCCAGGTCAGTATCCTCAGCAGTAAATAAATGGAGAACTTTTAAGCAAATGTTGCTTTAAGGTCAGTAATTAAATGTTATTTTAAAATAAAGTTTTAATGAGATGGATTGTTGGTGATTGTACATTGCTTTATTTGCACATCTTTTATGCGATAATCTAGTCTTGTGCATGAAGTTAATTAGCATTTTTTGGATGGAAACATAGCTACTGCATTGCAACTGAAATCTGCAGAAAGGTAGTCATGTCTGTCATAAAATTGCATACATTTTTGGAATATATTTTCATAATGCATATTTTTCTTATAAAAAAACTAATATATATATATATATATATATATATATATATATATATATATATATATATATATATATATATATATATATATATATATATATAAAAACATCAATACAGATCAATATTTTAAGACTTTTTTTTTTGTAAACATGAAAATGTAAACCGATGTTTTAGTATACTGTCAACATGCTTCTCTCTTTAAAATGCTCTATGAATTTATGTTTTACGTTTTTACTGCAAATGTCACATCCATAACTCTAGAATTGCTCTTCAATATAAGCCAATATTAAATTAAACAAGTTTGAGATCTGAAATGGGTAATGTAATGGGTTATTGCACTATAAAAACATCCTGTATGTCAAAACATCAAGAGAATTTTGATCTCCGTTCAAAAGCAAACAAACAGAAAAGGCAACCAACAGTAGTGAACAGTAGTGTTTGTGTGTATCCTCTTATGGCCGCCAGTCTCCATTCCCTGGTGATGATGAAGAGGAGGTGTTTGACAGCATAGTGAATGATGAAGTGCGCTACCCCAGGTTTATGTCTCCAGAGTCAGTCTCCGTTATCCAAAAGGTAACAGCTCATCCTTCTCAATGAAGTAAGCAAATTAAATTCAGTCTGACTCTCTATCGCTTTTAATGGCAGCTGCTGCAGAAGAACTCTGAAAAACGACTCGGGGCAGGAGAGCAAGATGCCAACGAAGTCAAGAAACACCGTTTTTTCCAGGTGACCGTCAATAACAGAGTCATTTTTGTCCACTTTTTGTGAAGCTTCTCTTCTTTTCTAAAAAAATCGTTCCTCTCCTCAGGGCATTGACTGGGAGGCTCTGCTGGCCAAAAGAGTCAAACCTCCATTCCTGCCGTCAATTAAAACAGCAGCGGACGTCAGTAACTTTGACGAGGAGTTTACACGCCTCAAGCCTGTCCTGACTCCTCCACAGACGCCGTTCTTCCTTAGCGCCGAGCAGCAGGAGTTCTTTGCGGACTTCGACTTCTCTGCCCTGCACTGACTTCCGCTCCATTACACTCGGATGGGGTTGTGACATATCAAATCTCTTCTTCCTTTTTCTCTCTGTCTTCTTCGTCCAGATATTCTGTCACTTGAGTTGCGCAGTCAAATCAAGTGAAGCTGGCCCCGTCTCACCCTTTAAAAGCTGCTGCTTGTGAATCTGGCTGCACATGTGCGCTTGCGCTCCAAAGACGGTCCAGACCGGACGTTAAAACCAAGAGGAAACCATACGATCAGCACTGTGAGTAAACTCAAATCTGCTCAGCTTTTAAACTGCCCACCCTTGGCATTCACACATGCAGTAATAAGTGATATTTTGGGGTTCCACTGCTAATGGTGTGCAGAAACACCAGTGTTGATTTTCGCTCTGACCAGCTGTAAAATAGAGAAGTCTTCCTGTTACACTGAACTTTGATGCCAAAATATACTTGCACTGTCGCCGAACAGATAATGATTGTCAGATTGAGACGGTTGTGCTGTCTGCTTTGGTTGTTTTTAAGGATTTCTGATGTCGCGCTGATCTGAGTGATACATCTTAAGCTCCTTAACTTCCCGATTGTAACTGTCGAAGTGTGTGCTAATGCAAATTCCTCCACGCTCAGTCTATGCGATGTACGTTCATGTTAAAGCCTCGCATTTTGATCTCTGGCTGTCCCTAATCTGGATTTGATTTAGGATTGGTGCCCCAGATAGACGTTGCTCCTTGAAAATTTTTTTTTTTGGGGACTTGTTCTCAACTTTCCACTGTACTTACAGACGTCTTGTGACTTTTAGCGACGACTTTCTCTTTAAAGCCCTCCTCTGGACTAATCTAGGACTGTTGAATTAGACTAAGCATATTCTACTTAATGTCTTAGCATGATACGGTTAGCACATTCAGTCACTTAAGAAGTCCAAACGCATCATGTATCATAGAAGCTGATTTGTTATTTAACGTGTTTGTCTGTGTTTTACTTTCGACGACCGCCATCAGAACACCATCCTATCATTGTTAATGTGGTTTACTACTGATAATGTACACTGTGAACAAAATGACACTAAAAAATCTATTTAAAGGAAACTTTTCATTTCTATGAGCTACATGAAGGATAAATAAATATCTATGGAACTGAAGGGGATGAATGTATTTTCAGAAATAAAATACAACGTGACCATGTTGTTCAGTTTATTGAATACTGATATTTCAAAATATACATGGAGGAAAAATCAATTGCATAACTTTGATCAAAATGGAGCAGATCATTCAGGAAATCCTAGCATTAATGATAGTACATTTAAAAACACACAAGTGCAAAAAGAAGCAAACTGAAATCAAGCCAAAGCTGAAACTATTATTGCTGATTTTTAATCTTATTGACTGAAGAAAATCACACTTTGTGGTTTTCGTTGTACTGCATTTATCTATAAATGTCTTACTTTGCTCTGTTCTGACAGTCAAAAATGGACCTTAGTCTAACAGTCAAAGGAATGTCACATGCATTTACTCCTGCTGATGTGAAGTAGGAAAGGCCATGTTTACACAATATGTTATATCTGTAATGTTGAACATTACTGCACGGATTATGTTCATATTCTAAGGGTACATTTACACAACACCTATGTACAAGTTTTTACTTTGGGAATTTAGAGTTTTTCGTTCGGTTGGCAACAGTCACATAGGCCAGTGGCTAGTGATACTATTCTTTGCAAAGAAACACTGAGCGTCTGCAAATATGCATGACTCTACATTAGTTATTTGCCTAAATTTAAAATCACTATTGTTAACGCATGTTTGTGTGAGTGTTAGGGCTGGGCCTATTATTTATTTCATTATATTTCACAGTTACAATATATAACAAGTAAACTGTGTATTAAATGACACACACACACACACACACACACACACACATATATATATATATATATACATATTTCTTAAGGAGCTGTTGACATGAATATGTACCATGCTTCAGAGTCTTGATTCTGTGAGTCTAGTCTAAGAACTCCAGATTCAGATCATATTATTGTTTGGGCCATTCTAGCAGCTTTATTTTCTCTTTTTGGAGATGTTTGAGATTATTGTTTTGCTGAAATGTCTACTAAGGATGTGTGATTTCATTGAAATCGTATCAAACCCGTGATTTGGACATGCGCAATTTCTAAATCACCTTACAGCACAATTTTCCTGCAGTATGCTATTTGAACCAATCATAACGCAGCGTGCAAATAGCCAATGTCTGTGGTATGGGATTAAGTTACTTTGGATACAGGAAGGCTGATGTATGGCAGAACCATTTGTAAGTCCGTCATAAATTGCATCTAAAAGCGCAATAAGTCAAGTTCAACATGCTTTGCAGGTGCTCCTCTGACGTTGCTCGGTGACCATCAACCGTTTTCTCAGAGGATGACAAACTAACAAAACATTGCTGCATTGCTCTGTAACGGGTTTTATGTATGGGGAGAATTTTATTTTATGTCTGTTTTAGAGACATGTTACAGGTCTTTGATAAAGATCTAATTGTTTTTCTTTTGAAATATGTTTCAGATTCACACTGTAAACACAGATTTAGACTGTCTGAGACAAAATCTTGATTAAAATCGCAATATTGTTCAAGAAAATCATGATGGGTTTCTTTTGCCCATATCGCACAGTCCTAATGTCCACCCTGGTTCATCTTCCTCATCTGCTAATGTAGGTGTTGAACTGAAACCGCTAATATTCATTTACATTGACAAGGGGCAGAACTGCTAATTAACTACTCAGAGATTTCAGCTACTGTCTGGGCTTTCCATGCCTTTTACACCTGCCTTCCTTCATGTGTTCAATACTTCTCTTTTCCATGTCATTTTATTTGTTATTCTCATCTGGGGAAATTTTCAGGTCAACAGCACCTTTTAGAAATGTGTTTTCCGAGATTAATGGTGACATAATTTGTTTTATTCACTTTATTTTACAATATAACTATTTTAATAGGTAGTTATTCCAAAACCTCAAAAAGGTTATTACATATTTATTTTTTAACGGTAATTTTTTTTAGGTTAGTGTGTTTTTGAGAAGTCTTAATTTACAGAGTCAGGTTTGACATTTGTAATCCCTTTAAGTTATAGATTTTCACAATAAAGTAAAATCAGACTTGTGATTGATGCCAATTGATCAGTTATAACCCGAGTTGATGCGTTATATACTTGGATAGATCTATCTTTTTCATAAATATTTATTAGTGTAACACTGCAACCCTTGAATAAAGTTAAGACCACATGGGGCAGGCATTATGACCCAGCGGGAGGCTGCTTGGCAGCGATATTTAATTTGCTTTTAATGAGTCAATCCTTTTCTCTAAGCATGTGATTAAGCATTTTATGATAAGACTTTATTTCTTCGGTAACAATGTGTGTATATATACAGTCATACTGCCAAGTCTTAAGTGTCATGGAAATGTACCCTATAAAAAGTATTTTAATCTGTTGATTTGTCATGTCTAGTTTACAGATTATAGTACATTTAATCATATAAAATCACATTACAAGCATATTGAAATCTCACCACTCAAATATATATAAAGTGCTAGAGGATGTTATTTCACATCAATTTCTCATTACCCTGTCTCTTATACGAGGAGATCTATATTCTAAAAAACAAATCTGTAAAAATTTCACAAATCCAATAATTGCACAAAGTCATTGCTGATGTAACTGTACAACATGATTTGTTGCTGCTATAAATGTAGATAGATCTAGTTTGTACAGCAGCTTTGTAGAACCATGTAAAAGAGCTTAATTAATACATACGCACGAGTTTCACATATCTTAATGTATTGCATTAACTGGAAACCACAATACAGCTCCAAAAAACTGTTGTGATTTATTTTTTCTTGTGCTTTTTGTTCTGTGTTTGCTTTAAAAATGTGCAAAAATCAGCACAATTGTCAAAGTACTGGTAAAGAATTCGCAAAACACCTTTTATAAAAACACTCATCATTTGATAACACTTGATCATCACATCATCGCAACTACAAAGTTCATGCATTTAAGAAACACTTTCCAAATGGATCATTCACAAGGAAACAGAAGTAGACGTCCTGCAAAGTTTGAAGAAGTTTCCCGCTAATAAAATATCAACTTCCGTCTTATTGGTTATACGTCAGGGACATCACGACACCCAGGGAATCAAATGGGATCATTGCCCTGCTTGAAGTAAACGTGCTCCCAAACCACCGGTTCCCAAGCGCAGAAGAAGCCCCAGAGATTGCGCAGGATTCCTTTGTCAAAAGGGTTTTCGTCTGCACCGCAGTGCTTGAGGTATGAGATTCTGTGTCGGGACATGAACTCCCATGTGGTGGTGTTTAAGGACACCAGGTAGAGGTGCGAGCCCAGGAGGAGGAGCACGGTGAGGGCCAAAATGGCAACCACTGCTGCTGCTCCCAGGAGAACACCGTTAGTCCTCAACCACTGCTGCCAGGTGGAGGCGTGACTGAAGCCTGACCTGTGTCAGAGTTTTAAAGCGATAGGTCACCCCAAATTTACAATTGTCTTCATTTACTTACCTCAAGTTGTTCCAAACCTCTTTGAGTTGTTGAACACAAAAGAAGATATTTTGAAGAATGTTGAAATCGGTAGGCAATCAATCAATGGCTAGAAGTTTCCAACATTCTTCAAAGTATCTTCTTATGTGTTCAATGGGGAAAATAAATTTATAAAGGTTTGGAATCACTTGATAGCGAGTCATGTTTTTGATCAATCTCTTTAACCGACATCTCTAAAGAGTGCATCTTTTCTGAATATTAATTTTGATCAAATGTAAGTTGCATATAAATGTTGCTCACCAAGCCATGTACAGTCCCCACAGCAAGACCACAAGCTGGACGGCCAGATAAAGCACAAACCAGCGATGGTTCCTCTCCCCGACGCAGTTCTCGATCCAGGGGCAGTGGTGATCATAGCGACGCACACAGTGCTGACACGTCTGGCAGTGTTTCGATCTCATCGGTTGCTGTGTCAAAGTGAGCATTCATTTTAAACTTCTCTACCCAACACTTGTTCATTAACCAAATTTGATGAACTAATCTATATTAACTGACGTAACATTACTGGCAAAAAGCTATATTCAGTTTCATTTTATGTCTCTAGAACTTTTTTTTTTTATAGCAGCATGCTGTTAAATATTTGAATTAAACTAAGGTCTTTTTAGTAAAATTATATAAACTAATATATAGACCATTTCAATGTGGTCACGTCATTGGCCCACGAACATTTCCAGCTTGTTATCAAATTATTTTATTACTGTAACAAGAGGCAACTCCATCATAATTTAATGTTCAAACTATTATCATAACATTATTTATCAATATGTTGCTTTTATTTTTTGGATTCTCGGAAGCTATAGGAATTACAAATGTTAATCAGGAAATACTTCGGGACCATTGATATGGTTTACATCCCTCAAAAAGGTCTAAATGATATGTCTATAATATACTAAAACAGCTCACCTGCACCAGACAGTGTCCACAGCGCCGCAGTCGTATGGATTTGGTGGTCTGTGGAATCATATCCTGTGTTTCTTCTGCGATACCAAGTGTGAACTGAAAAACAGTCAGGTGACGCATGTTTGATACTCTAAAATCTTACTCTCCAGATTTAAACCTCTAAAATCCATTGGTTAAAATGGTTATGAGGTCTATATTTCTATTAGCACAGAAGATCAATGTCTATCTATCTGTGTAGATTAACTAGAAATATCTAACCAATTGTCAGCATTCTGGAAACCTGCTGTTAAAGGGTTAGTCCACTCAAGATGAACATTCTGTTATTTAATTACTCATGTTGTTCCAAACCCCCAAGACCTTCGTTCATCTTCAGAACTCAAATCAAGACATTTTAGATCTGAGAGCTCCCTCATCCTCCATAGAAAGCAAGGATCCTGACTGTACCCAAAAACATCCTCAAAACAGACAATGTGCCTTCAGTGGTTCATTTGGAATATTGTCAAGGTGCAAGAATACTTTTGTATGCACATAAAACAAAAATAAGGACACTATTCAACAGTTTATTCTCCTCGGTGTTAGTATAGGGTGCACATTCATGAGAGCGATGTGGTCTGTGCGTTTGCTGCTGACCTACTATTCCTCGGATGCACCTGTGCTTCTTTTCAAACAGAGGAAGTAACACACGGACATCAGTGCTCAATAACGTGGTGTGCCCTATACTGACACTGAGGACAGGAACTTTTGTGTGCCCTTAAAGAAAAATATTTTCTTCCCTTAACAATACAACGATTAAACCACTAAAGGCATATGGTCTGATTTGAGAATGGGTTTTGTACCTTTCTCGACTCTGAACAAGTCGGGAACCATGCTGTCTATGGAAGATCAGGGATTACAGAGGTACTTCAAGTAAATATTTGAGGTATTTCAGGCTTGGCTGACAAAAAAAGTTTAAATTTATTTACTGACCTGCAAGTCACAGTCATCAGTCAGGACAAAACCAGGATCCATGAGTGAGACCGCAAAGTACAGCAACACAGACACCAGAACCAGCAGCACAAAGAGAACCGGCAGTGTGAGCTCCCCAGTCTCCTCCTGCCGGCGCAGGTCTGTGTGCAAGAAGAACATCACAGTGTTACGGAACAATCAATAGTACAGTGGGGAAAAAAGCACAGTAGAGAAGTGGAGTGAATCATCATTGTAGAACAGAAGTAAAAGAAGTTAGAATGGAGAACAAATACAATAATTATATTACTCGAGGATTGAATCTAGTGAGAATAAAATCTCTGATCCTGAGGCTTTTTACACTTCATGAATTGGCACTTAAAAAAAAACAAGAAAAAAGTCAAACTTTTACTCATTAACATTTTGCAACTTTAAAGAACCTTAGGTGGAATGTAAGGTTTCATGGACTAAAAAGGCTCCTCATGGAACCACTGATGCCAATAAAAAAAAAAAACATTATTTTTAAGTACATAGCATCACACTAAATGGCTGAAAATATTTAACCCTTTATAGACCACTCATTGACATATTATTGCTAATAGTTTTATCTATAATTATTAATTTATATATATATATATATATATATATATATATATATATATATATATATATATATATATATATATATATATGTGTGTGTGTGTGTGTGTGTGTGTGTGTGTGTGTTTTTATTTTTTTTATTTATTTTTTTTACATTTTAACAAAGCTATGCCTTTTGGTCTTCAATAAAATGGCCTGAGATATCATAATTTTCGTGTCATTGATTTTTATTTTATTTCTTTTTTTCATAAATTGATCTGTCATCATAATTTAAACTTTTCTTTTCATAATTGTGATTTATGTACACTGATTGAGGGAACTCCTAAACCTGGTTTGAGTTAAAGGGATAGTTCACCCAAAACTGAAAATTATATCTGTTGAACATCAAAAAAATCAATTTTGAAGTATGCTCCACAGTATTTGTTTTTCCTACTATGGAAGTCAATCGTTGCAGCTTTTCTGCTTTCTAAAAAACTCTTCTTCAGAAAAAAGAAAATCATAAAGGTTTGGAAACACTGAGTCAATTTCTATTAATTATTTATTTATTTATTTATTTATTTATTTATTTTGGTTGAACTATCCCTTTAAGACAGGGGTGTCAAACTCAATTGTAGGTTTCAAACAAGCCTGAAGGACTCAATTAGTTTGATCAGGTGTGTTCAATTAGGGTTGGAACTAAACTGTGCAGAGCTGCGGCCCTTTTGGAACTGAGTTTGACACCTGTGCTTTAAGAGGTGCAAATAAACCAGCAGCAACTGCTTCCTCTTTAATGTAGCAACCAGCTTTGTTACTTTTTGTGGTCCACCAAACCATTTCCATTGTGGTCTGTGCTATTTGTATGCGTTTTATTAATTTGCATGTCCATGTGTAGTCAAATTCAATTAAGTGTGATGTCACTGATTTATCAAATTGTATGGTAAGGCTTAATAAATACCAATAAATACCAATACAAATACCACCAGCTTTGCACATTTTCCATGTCTCCTTAACCAAACACACCTGATTCAGATCAACTCATTAGCAGAGAATGAAAGACCTGTAATGGGTGTAACAGACAAAGGAGACATCCAAAATATGCATTGCTGGTGGTCCTCAAGCAACATGGTCGAGAAACACTGATGTACATCATGATTTTGTAAGAAAATCTCTTTTGTGTGTAATTTGACTACAAAGTGGTCATGAACTACCATTTTCTAAATTTAGGTAAATAGCAGCTTGGAGCTGGAAACAGTATTTCATACGTCACGACTTAAGTGGATCGATGATGTTTTCTCTATTATTGTTTTTCTATCTGCATGTATTTTCTTAGCTTGCAGCGCTTTGGAGCTCTCCGAGTCACCGTAATTTCATTTTGTTTTTGCAGAAATCTAATAGTCATTATAATAATCTAGTTATTATAATGTACCAAAACATCATTATTAGTATTATTATTATTAAGTAGAAGTAAAGCGATATATAATGTTGCAGACTGGGATATAGAGCAGAAATGTGGAAAGTAGAATAAAGCATGGTGGACTCATATCATGCAACAGTGTAGCAGTCAGAGCACTGTTACTGTATGTAACTGTATCAGAATAACTATGTAGAAGAACAGGGGAAAACACACACATCATACCACATCACTGTGTAGTCCAGCAAAATGTATAGAGTAGAAAGATATTCTGTCCAGTAGACTATGCTGTAAACCAGTTGGACAGAGTGTGTAATAAGAGTATAACAAATGACAGGTAAAAGCAGCAGTACACTTGAGTCAAACACTCAGAGATGCAGAAACAGGTGTGTGAAGCATCTTCATCTCATTTATTATCATTCAGCGTCCATTAAATAACATGCTTTGAATGGAGACTAACACATGCTCTCACAGCACATTAAGCGTCTATAACGAGCACTTACCGGTGTCGTGGAGGAAGAGAATCAGCGTTATAACCCATGTCAAAATGACATGAGCGGTCCTCACCAGAAATCCTGAACCGAACACATTTTTGAACATCCTAGCATACTTCTATATCCAGCTAAGCATGCGTCTGCTGTGCGCTCGCAAAGAAACACATTGTCATAAGAGCTGTAATCATCAGCTAGCTGTGTTTGTTAGCCTGCTCGAGCTCATCAGAAACCAGTTAACGTTACATTCCAGCTGTCAAGTGCGCTCCTACGCGTCCTGCGCTAAATTCCACAACAACAACCATTTCTGACCGGGATATTTGTCCCCTGGCGTCGGGGTTCGTATGCTGCACGTCTAACGGAGACGGCTATAACATTGTGATTCAACCGAAACGGCGGTACTTCAGTATTCTGTGTTTCTTTCGCTCTAATAAGCTTGTTGATGCCGTTCCGCAGCTTAGATGTGAGACGGGTACATGTCATGTTTCCTATTGGTCGCTTGTGGTCACGTGAGGTCTCGGCTTGAAACTGGGATGCAAATGTAAAGCCAAAGGAAGAGAGGAAGCATTCTCAGAACTGCAAGTGGATATATGCAGTAATGCAGTGTCAGAATCAAGCAATATAAACAACCCACAAAATCACACTGCATATATAAAAATGACAGGTTCCCCATGAGCGTATTATGTTATGTCTGTTTAGATCATTTTACAATTATGAAATATTAATAATGGATATTCTCCACGTGTTCGCGTGGGTGTGCTCCGGTTTCCCTCGCAGTCCAAAGACATGTGATACAGGTGAATTGAATAAACTAAATTGTCCGTTGAGTGTGAATGTAAGTGTATGGGTGTTTCACAGTACTGGGTTGCAGCGAAGGGTACCCGCTGCGTAAAACATGTGCTGGATAAGTTGGCGTTTCATTCAGCTGTGGCGAGCCCTATTAAATAAAGGGACTAAGAAGGAATTTGAATGAAAATACTAATAATAGTTGCAGTCAGTATATTTTTAAGCAATTCATAGTTTTATTCAGCATTGGATTTAACTGATCAAATGTGATGGCAAGGATATTTATAATGACAATATTTAAATATTATATATTTTAATATATTTATTTATGAATTATAACATAATATATATTCTTTGTGTCTTTCAAAGTCACTTTCTCAAAGGTGCTTAAACAATGCAAAAAAAAGACAAAACAATATAAAACAAAGCATTGTAAATACAAGAGAAATAACAAATAATTCCATCCATTAAAGACAAGTTTTAGGAAGCATCTAAAGCATGTGATGATGACTGGGTGTTGAAAGAGCAACCAGTTACCGCAGAGTAAGCTAGCATTATCATTTTAAATCTACCAATATATCAAGCTAGCATTATATCATTTTAAAACATACATATGATACCTAACAGGGAGTCAGTATCATGTTTAAAATATAAAGATTATGTATTCACCAACAACTAGTGCCAGTTAGGATTATAGCTGCTGAATTCTGCAGTTATTGCAATTCATTAAGAGGGGATTTGGATGCTCCAGTGAGGACAGCACTGCAATAATATAAACATTTTAGACGCAATCAATTAGTCTTTAAGCAACAGGAAAGGCTAGCATAGGCTGAATATGTGTGACATCTATATATAAAACAGGGATTAATAGTGTTCTGTACAAAATGCTAAAGAGACACTGCTGTGTCAAAATTACTTTATAACTTTAACATCATAAACTGACAGATCTATAGAGGCAGACATTCACAGTAGGGACACTTAGAAGAATAACTTTAGTTTGAGTAGACAAAAAATGGTTGAATATCCACTTAAAGGGCACATTTTTTACGAGTGTAGAATAAGCCTTTGGTGTCTTCAGAATATGACTGTAAAGTATCAGCTCAAAACACCCAACATATAATTCATTATAGCCTCCAGAATCTGCCCATTTTGTTGTCTGAGTATACTGTAGCTGTTTTTGTAGCATGTGTCTTTAAATGCAAATGAGCTGCTTCTCCCCACTCAGTGTTCCCACATGTGTGTATGCTTTTCCTGTTATACATGAGATAAACAGCAGTCGGTGATAGAAACAGACATGGATAAAGCTGAAATACAGCTCGTCAAATTTTTAAAAATACCAAGTACATTTGATGTATTTGTGGTGGAGTCTTTTCAAGCCTTTCTGAAGTGATGACTCGCACACAAATGCTGTTTATAGTTGTAGTAAACACACACACACACACACACACACACATCTATGTGCGTTTACTGACCCCATGCAGCCGGTGGGCCTCAAAATCACAGGGATTAAGGTTCTATTTTAGCACCAGTAGATGATTAAAAAGAGACTTATTGGGTTTATATCACTCCAATATGACAGTGGACACACTATATATACACATACAGACAGTTCATCATAAGCTTGTCATCATAAGATTGTCATCATCTTGTTCATCATGTCCAGCTCATCATAAGTGCCCTTTAATCTAAGAAATACAGCTGCATCTTTCTATTTTAAATAAATGTTTATTGTTTAAACTTTAATTTTGAGAGTTGTTATAAAAGAAAATTCTGAAAAAATGTATACATTTTTGTTTTTTTAAAGCAAGCAGCACAAAACACTGATTGTAGAAAAAAGTTTTTTAACACCAAATTTGAGTATTAATAGGAATAAATGGCATTCTTAAACATAAAAAAACAGTTCTCTTTAATTTGTTGCAATATTTGATAAATGAGTTGTTAAGTGTATTTTTGATCAAATAAATGTAACCTTTGTGAGCATTTTCAAATAATAATAATAATGCATTTTATTTAAAGGTGCCTTTCATGACACTCAAGGTCACCGTACAGGACAGCTAGAACAATCAGTTCAAATAAAAACAATAGAATACAATACAAACTTTAAAACTCAATCGGGTCAAAGAGAATAGGCTGTTCTAAACAGATGTGTTTTGAGTTTGGATTTAAATTGTGAAAGAGAGTCTAAATTACGCAGATCAGAAGGAAGTGGATTCCAAAGCTGAGGAGCAGAGTGACTGAAGGATCTGCTCCCCATGGAGACAAGGTGGACAGAGGGAACAGTGAGGTGAATGGAAGAAGAAGACCTGAGTGTTCAAGAAGGTGTGGCGATATGAACAAGATTAGCAAGGTATGGAGGAGCGAGATTGTGGATGGCTTTAAAAGTGAGAAGAAGTATTTTATGATTAATTCTGAAAAGGATGGGAAGCCAGTGAAGCTGTTGTAGAATTGATGTGATGTGACAGGCAGATGGGGTTTTTGTGATAATACGAGCTGCAGCATTTTGTACCAGTTGTAATTCATGAAGTGACTTCTACAGAGCCCAAACTAACTAGTTTATGTATTTATTGTTGATTTGCAAACATCCCTTTAATTTCCTTTACTGTCAAAAATCTACCATGCATAATCCTCAGCTAAAAACATTATACTGTTTGCACAAGATTTTTGGCTTCATTCTCATCAAGTATAAAAGGCGACTTCAAGTTCTTCTGATTTAGCAGCATTTCCAGACCCTGTAAAACACAGCAATTAAAATACATCCATGCGTCACTGAGGCTAAGAATGAAAAAAAGGATAGAAAGAGATGTGGCGTTGCAGCTGTCTCTAACGCTCTCTCCTGAGAACAGAAACACTGCTTTAACATCATCCGCTCCAGTTCACATCATGCTCCATATGTTCACACATGCTAGTTACCCTTTTTTCACTCTGTGCCTCAGGGCTAATCTTGGCTCTTTTTGTACTAACTCTAAAAAATTGGTATTCTGTTAAAAATGTTTAGCTTTTGTGTCAGATGTAGGTCTCTTAGACACAAAACTAGACTTTTCATCAGTATTATCAATTCTAAATTGACAAAAACCACAACAACAATAAAAGTATTTGAGTTTTTACCTCGCCAAAGTATGATACGAGTGGAGAGATTTCACAGACTGCTGGTGGGTCTTCAATCTGTGCAGTACTGCAAAAGAAAGCAGAGACAAAGTCAGTCATTATAAAACACTCACCCTGCTGTCCATTTAAGAAACTGACTTAAAATAGTTCATTTTCTGCATGGACAGGCAAGACATCCCTTTTAGGCATTTTTCTTTCAGGTTAAGTCAGCTGGAGGAACTCAATTCATAAGGGGAATAGAGTTGATTTTAGGAAATGTCTACAGCACATCCTTTTCTACAACTGGTTTGTTTGGAATTATAAAACAAATTAAAATATGAGAGAAAACATCATATTTGCAGTAAAGGTCATTTGACGCTATTCTAAACAGTCAATATTTGTTTACTGATAGCAGTAGGATATGTTGACGTGCTCTATTTCCATGGCATGTGGGTACATAGCTTGCTTGTTTGCAGCTTCTTTCCTCATGGACTTGTTTACTTCAGGTTTACTCAATAATAATAGCCGTCTGCATGTAAATTCATGTTTACCTGATTTCTGAGTAATCAATCACGACATTCCAAAGAATGAAATACGAACACGAATCATCTTATCCCAAGTATATTATTCAATCGACAGTTTTGTGCTTATCTGTCACGCCGCTGATCTTGACTGTTTGGCGCCATCTTGTGGCTGAATAATTATACAAGTTGTTTAGCGCAAGCTGCAACTAGTCATCATTTCGGCGAACTTTACATTAAATTAAAGAGTAAGTAAATGATTACAGCTCAGATCAGTGTTTAGTGTCTAATTATTTCATTTTGAGGCAAATATCTGTGTAATAAGTGGAATAATGTATATCTAGCCAGTTGTTTAACCAGAATAAAGCCCATCAGTCCTGTCTCGCTAATGTAAAGGAACACATGATTTTTTAACGCAGATATAACCTGAAGCATGTCCGAAATGTAATATCCTTACCATAACTGTAAGTTTCAGTTTTCTGTTTTTTTGAAGCAAATGTAAACATTTTATAATGGTTTCAGTTTTACCATTAGTTAAAGTCACAAACATGATCAGTTACTCAAAGAAAATGGAACACGATCGTAAAGGACTCTTTAAAGGGATAGTTCACCTAAAAATGAACTACTCCACTTGTTTTAAACCTGTTTAAGTTTCTTTCATATCTTGAACACAAGATATCCTTAAGAATGTTGTTTCTGAAGTCACTGACTTCCATAGTAGGCCTATGTTTTGTTTCTAAAAATTCATAAAGGTTTTGAAGCACTTGAGTGTGAGTAAATGATTAGGAAATTTTCAGTTTTTGATTAACTATCCCTCTGAGACATTGAGGATGCTGTCCAACAATCCTTATTTGATGTGGATTTACTAAAGGGTATTTAGTGTTATCACCTATGTTTTGGTGTGAAGGGCTTATTTTGCTCATCAAGGAAGCTTCCACCGGCTGCCAGAATCCAGCGGTAATGTTGTGCTAGCAAAGATCGGCGTGCTGTGGTTGGTGTGTCCAGAGGTGCCCCATCAGCATTTTTCAGGGGTGAAAATTCCTCTTCCCTCAACACCTCAAATGCGACAAATTTCCTTGCAAAGACAAAACAAATTACAGTGAGGAAGAGGGTGATACCTGATTTTGCCCAAATTAAGAATAGCTGCAAACACACTTTGAGAACTGAAAGACGTCAAATACAAATTTCTCCATTTTGATGCCATTGGGCTTTGTTGGTTTCACCAGGTTTCCTTCTCCATCCACAAACGGCACTTTCTTGATTGCCACATGCTGCTTCAGCTTACTCTCAAACTTTCTGCAATGAAAGAGGAGTCATTTGCACAAAGGGCTTTGATTACAGATGAAGTCAATATGTTCCATATTCTTGACCAACATGCATGTTTTCTGAGAGTCTATGCTTTAAGCTTCTGGTTTTTTAAACAGTTACCTGTAGGTATTATGTGTCCTAAGCAAAACCAATAAGGTTAATAAATATTATTATAAAAATAAAATGGTATTTTAATAAATAGGTTAATGTTAGCTCAACTATTTTGTTTTGTGACCATTCAACATTTTCAACTGAGTTTGGGGTGAATCAACCTTCAGTAAAGGGACAAAAATCCCTCAGATTGGATTACAAACCTTTTCATTTGTCTTTTATGATTTCGTTTGCTGTGAAAGTGGGTGAATAAGATCGCTCGCCTACAGTTAGTGCAAAACGCAGCAGCTAGACTTTTAACAAAAAGTCTGAAATATGCACGCTCCCATTTTAAGGTCTCTCCATTGGCTACTGGTGGGACAAAGAATCAAATTTAAAAACCTTCTCTTTATGGGAAAACCTTACGTGGCCTGGGCCCTCATTATTCATCTCAACTGATTGTGGCCAACACTCCGTCCAGCAACTTGCGTTCTGCTCATCAGTGTCTATTAAAAGTCCCAAAGGCCCACCTCAAAGCAGTGGCGAACGTGCATTCGCTAAAGCTGGTCCTCCTTTTAGAACGTGCTGCCACTAGAATTAAAAATGGCTTAGTCACTGCTAATTTTTAAGTCTAAAGTAAAGACTCATCTATTTTCTAGGTTGTTTGAAGCACAAGTCCCTTCCTCAGGGGGCCAACGGTCTCGTGTTTAATCCTGTTTAGTGTGGTCAACTGTGGTAGCATCTTTGAACTAGGTGGAATTATTTAAAGAGTCAATTACTTTCTTGTTTTAGGCATTGAAACCAAACTGTTTTTTGTATAATATATTTTACATCTTTTATGTTCTCTTTTACATTGTGTGCCTATTGCTGTTTTGTTTATTATGTCCGTACTGCTTGTTTGTATCTTCTCTGTAAAGCACTTTGTGCAGCCTTGTGGAAATGTGCTATATAAATTGAGCTTGAACTTGAACTGAGCAAAGAATTTTAATTAATACTAAGTACTAAGTAATTAATACCTAACTACTGTTAACAAATGTTAATAAACCGAACATTATTATAAATTGTTACAAACTAATCTTGTATTGAGAACCCATCATTTTGCACCAGTACCTTGATAATAAAAAGATTTAGTAGGCTTTATTTTAGAGGTTCTCTTGCCTGGTAAAATAATGAAGCATTATTATTATAATAGATTACAGAAAAACATTGACTTAATGCACAATAAGTTGACTTTACACAAAAGAGAACGTGACTGTATGCTAAAACATTGTAATGAGAGTACATACTCGGCCACATCCTTTAAGAAGCTCCGGGTAAAGAAGTGATTGCAAATGTTCCCGGCACTGAACACAAGCTCTCCTCCTGAGCCTCGCCGCTCTGCCGTCTCTGGCTGAATCTCACTGTACTCAATCACCTGATATACACCGTCCACACGGCACACCACTCCAACAGGCTCTGCAGGATAGGCCTTTTCCACCACCTGACCAGAATCAAGGTAAACATGGCTAACCACCCCAAAACAACACGATCATAAAAATGAATGGGATTTAGTCAAGCCCATAAACAGGGCATTTTCACCTTGGCACCACAGTCTGCTCCGTTGGTTACACAAAAGCCAATAAAAACCGGGTCTGCCATCTTCACCAAGATGTTGTCCACACAGTACACGTGAAGAAACTCCACATTCCTTCTCTCCATGTCCGCTAAAATCTTGTTGTCCACCAGTGACCGATAGAGGCCGCCATTTCCATCTGAATAAGACATAAACATGAAGATGCAAACGTCAGCTGGTTTTAGTCAGTTAAGTAAAAAAAAAGACACTGATGTGACCATATTGCGTTGTTCACACGTAACGAATGAAAACAAATAGTTATGAAAGGTAGGCTCTAGTTGATTGTATTATTTTATGATCTGCTCTTAACACATCAACAATAAAATTATTTGATCAATTCAAATTCTTTCTAAAGCCAAATGAGCTCTGTCAGACCTGGAGCCATGGCTATTTTGTTTTTCTTTTCCAGGATGATCTTTCCATCAAAGCCCACAGCTGGTATCATCCTCTGTTCAAACATGACCACATTGGATGGACAAAGGCCAAAATATTTGTTGTCTTTGAAGAACTTCTCTGTGGGTCCCAGGGTGAACTCGCTGGTCATTATGTACCTGTTCATACATTATTAAAAGACAAGTCATTACAAGTTTTAAGTCATTTGCTTGTTTGTTTGGCAAGTGTCTTAAACCACCAGTCCATTTTTTATTATTACTGACAGATGTGTGATTTTCAAGACCCAGTTTTCAAAAGTTGTCAAACAAGTCATTGCATCAATCAAGCATTTATTAAAAGTAACAAATTACTTAACAATTATTCATCTATCGTGTTAACATTTTGTTTCAGAGGTCATTTCCACTACAGAATTTGCAGGTCCAAAAACCATCCACAAGACCAAATGGTGATTAAAGCTGAAATACCATACCATGGTACTGTGCACCTACAGCCATGCCTCACATTGGCCAGTTCCTGTACTTTCTGAATCCTCTCTGCCTGAATCTGGTACAGGGTTTTCCCACTTGGAAGCCCAACATTATACATGCCCTTGGGATAAGATACTCCAAGTCGAGTCCCCTGACCACCAGCTAACAGCAAAACAGCCACTCTGTCCTGTGAAATCTGCAGTAACCCTGAAAATGCAAGTAGTTTAATAACTTTAATGAGACTTTGAGCACAATGACGAAAAAAATAAAGAAAACGTATCATTGTATACTATATTGAACAGTTGGAGCTGTACCTTCATTCTCCCACTTCTGAAGGGTTTCTCTGTCACTTTTACGCACACTCCCAATGAACTCTGGAGGAACGGGCTGCATCCGCGCGTCAAGCCGACCATCAGCACTCGAGTGTCGGCTTGCGGACGCTGCAGCTTCACGGCAGTGCTCGACTAACTCGTCGGGCTGCAGCTGAGAAATTTCCTCCAGAAATGTGCCCCTTTCTTCCGCAGAAAGTTCATCCCAGAACTGTAAAACATGAGTCTGTCCTGCTGCTTCTAATTTCGCTTTTGCTTCCTCAAAGGACATCTTTCTCTGCTAGAAGCTGCTCAACACAGTAGTGATCGGAGTCGAGCTGATATTAGTGCTGATCCAGATCCTGTTTTCAACAGCCTGAAACTCGTGATCACTGTGCGGTTGTTGGTACAATAAACATAGCCGAAGTTACATATAACTGGGCAAATAAGAAAAAAACTACTGTAAAAGCATATTTAGTGTGTACTCAAGTCATTCGGCAACTCCCCTTGCACACATTGTGGCCGTGTGTCAAAACCGCTGACGACTGCTGCTTAGCTAAACAGTATTCTCGCTCCTCGCTAGCGACTCGAATCTGTTCATATATCCTAACCGATCATGGCTGAGGTGTGACAGAACGTCCCAGATATGATGTCTAGGTAGTCAGCTCGGCAGGGTGTGAGACACGAGCAGTATTTACTCTCGGTCTGCGGATGAATGACTTCCTCAGACGGCAAACCGCTGTCATGTGATCAGTCTGCTGAGTCGCTCTCCTTCCCCACTCCGAGATTCTGTTTCCAAACAGTTGCTAAAACTTTATTTCCAACAGCGAATATATTTACAAATACAAAATAATAAATATCACACGAAAGCAAAATTTTACAGTCTAGTGTTTATGCATTTTGTTCGGTCCATCATTTATTCAGTTGTTTAACAAAACACGACTAGACCGTAAGTGCGAGGCAGTGGCGCAGTAGGTAGTGCTGTCGCACAGCAAGAAGATCGCTGGTTCGAGTCTCGGCTCAGTTGGCGTTTCAAGTGATGCGAGTCAAGTTGGCAGTCAAGTGATGCAATTTTCCAGGTCAGAGTTCACCAAGCTTGAACTTTGCAACCTGCGAAACTTGATGCATGACCTTGCATTTCCGGTCAGATGCATTCGCCTGCATATGAATGGAAGTCTATGGGGAGAAAAACCCAACGTGTCCGCAGCTTTACTTCATTCTCTATCTTCGTTTTGGAAGACCCCTCCATCCATCCCTATCCATCACAGCAAGAAGGTCGCTGGTTCAAGTCCTAGATGCAGGGGCGGACTGGGACTAAAAATCAGCCCTGGCATTGTAGCCACACCAGCCCACATTACCACACCAACACAGCCCCACCCAAGGACACGCACATTCACTATTATATTGGTGTACAGATGGTAAAATTATATAAGCAGTACCATATTTAAAAGATATTTAAACATTTAATGTATATGACTGAAACAAAAACAACCCATTTATATATGCAATTATGTCATTCATTTTTTTTTTTTTTTTGGCTTAGTCCCTTTATTAATCTGGGAATCAGCAACTTATGCAGCATATGTTTTACACAGCGGATGCCCTCAAAGCTGCAACCCATTACTGGGTTACCCAATTCCCAATTGGCCTACCCAATTCACCTATAGCATGTGTTTGGACTTGTAGAGGAAACTAGAAGGAAACCCACGCGAACATGCAAACTCCTCACAGAAAAACCAACTGTCCCAGATGAGGCTCAAACCAGCGACTTTCTTGCTGTGAGGCGACAGCACTACCTATTGCGCCACTGCATTGCCCCCTTTCGAGATTAGTTCAGTTAATTTTATGTAATTGACAATGTCTGACTTGACTGCCTTTCTCTTTTTATGGTCCATCTCTGACAATTAGCTTGTGTTGCACTAACTGTTTGTTTTACATTCTTGCCAAATTTAATTATGTCTGCGTAAGCTCAGATTGGGTCGGCCCATCTTGAAACCATTCGGTTGTTGCTGATTGGGCCAATGCTTAACATTTACTATTATTCTTACTATTATCAACATCATCATCATAATTATCACATCTCGCACAAGATAAAAGCTGCCTACATTTAAAATACAATACATATGAAAAAAATTAAAAATTGCTGACCGGCCCACATTTAAAAAATGGTCCGGCCCTTCTGGCATTTGCCAGAATTGCCAGTCCGCCCCTGCCTAGATGAGTCAGTCAGCATCTCTCTGTGTTTGCGTGGATTTCCCCTGGGTACTCCAGTGTCCTTCCACAGTCTAAATACATGTGACACAAGTGAATTAAATGAGTGTAGTTAACTCAAATTGACTGAAAGTTAATTCTACTCATGTGAAAAGAGTTTTGAACTCAGTGTTAAAGGTAAGTAGGTTCATAGTACTCATATAGATATACATAATGGTTTGTAGCAATCGGTTTCCTCAAATGGTTCGAGTTATCTTATCTTATCTTATTGGGTTTTCAAGTACTCGGTTGTTTTAAGTTCTCTTCTTTTATTGGGTTTTACTGTGCTCAAATTGCTTCATTTACTCAAATAAATTAAGTTCACAGTACTCACATAGATTAGTTTTTGAACTTAAATAGTTTGTTGCAATCGGTTTCCTCAAACGGTTTGATTCAACTTAACTTATTGCGTTTTACAGTGTAGTAACAGTCACAAGCACTTAATGCATACACACTGGTGTGGTTGGCTGTCCATTTCTATATAGAGCCATCTTAATAATCAAGTTATAGGCCAAATAAATTAGGGGAACTCTCGATAACTACCTGATCTCATGTCCCTCTTAATGCTCATTGACAAGGCGGGAGCCTTGGGTTAATCTATCTCCAAGCTCAGGGTTCTCTCCTGGGACAGCATGGCAAACCTGCTAACATCGTCGACGTCAAGCATTATCTATGCGTGAACTCTTTAAAAAAAATATATAGTACAAGCATATATTTCTCGTTTTCCCCTCACAGTTCTTTATTCCGAAGACAGAGTTTAATCCCAGACTGACCTGAAATAAAATAAATAATAATAAAAAAACACCCAACTTCCATGAACAAAATCAAGAATAACTTTATTTTACAGTTATTTTACAAACATAAATATTCCCACTCTACATTCAATTTTGCATTCTATAGAGGACATAGATTTTATTTTCCTTTAGTCCAGTAAACATATTTTTGCATTGATCTGCACATTGCGGCATCAACTGAAACTTTGCAGATGTGTCATCACATCTAGATATGTTTCACGGTACAAAAATCTGGATATTTGATTAGTATGAATGCTTATGAAAGTCAGGGGAGCCCAGCAACAGTACATATGGATATAGATGTGGCAAACACTGTGCATTTACACTCACAGAAGCTGCAGCAAACAGCTCAATGATAAGGCAATAGACTAGAGGCAGTCTCGAAGAGTGGCATTCCTTGATTGTGTGAATCGCCACCAAAAAAAAGAAACGCACACAAATCTAAAGCCTTTAGTCTCAGGACATCTAGAGTCCAGAGATTTCTCCTGTGAGAAACAGTGCAAAACGCAAAACGGACAAAAATACGCTGCTTCCATCACGAGGCAGGCAATACAGCTTTTAAAGCCCTGTAGACTCTACAGTGCAACTTGTGCATATTCAGACAAGACACACACATACACATGCATTTACAAAGACGGAATTGATCCAAAGGGAATCGGGCCGCAGCTGAGCTCAGCAGGACACAGAAGGGTATTCGCAGTTTTTTCACTGATACAAGTTTGTTTTCGGGCCATGAAAAAAAGCCAAACTGTTCTCAGGGCCTGCACACATACTGTACCACGCAGAATGGAGAAGAGTCTCATCTGAGACCGCTGTATTCTCCCTGAGAATCAACGCATTAGAAAAATATTTCATTCCCATCTTCCTACATTTCCTCCAAAGAGTCTAAAAGCAGCTTTATTCCATTTATAAATAAGGCAACTATATCAACACTAAAGGTCTTGTAGAATCGCAACCCAGTGAACTGCTGGGTTTCAGGGCTTCTCATGCAAATGCCGTAAGGTCAACAAAAAACTAAATTCATTTTTAACATGGGTGTCAATTTTGAAATGTCACATCCAAATATACAAGATATCCATCTCCTGATGAAGAGTCAAAAGATATCATAACATTCTGTATACCTCTTTTAGCGTTTAGTTTACAAAAACTGAACTCTTTTCCCCCCAAGCTGAAACAAACATTTAAAAATGCTCTTAAACACACACTACTGAACTACTGAATACTATCCTTCTGTTGCAAGTTCTCCTAAAAATTCAAGTCTGGTTTATTTTATTTTTATTATTAAAATAAAGTGCTTAAATATGTTCCTTAACTAGACGGAGTATAAATCAGAGTGTTATAGACGTTACTGAAGTCCTCGCAAAACTAATAATGGTGAGAAATGATATTTACACTGAAGTTATGCAGATCATCTATGAACAAGAATTGTTTGAAAATATCAGTAGCTTTGTTTTCTCAAACTTTACCAAGACCAGCGGTTCCTCAACTCAGTCATCTGCATACTTTACATGAGTCTCCTATTGGACGCACACAGTTCAGGTTATGGAGCTCTCGTTAACTCAAGCTGAAGATCTGATTCATATGGCCACTGAATAAAAAAATGAAAAATGTAGATGTGGGTTTTTATTTTACAATTCTTACGTTTTTCAGAAATGAGTGATTGAAACTTGCATTGGCCAAAAAAAAGGTAGCTATTTGAGAAAATTTGTCAATTTGGCAGAAATAAACCCTGCAGTTCTGACTTATTTTCCTCAGAATTACATAATAAAATCACGCATTTGCCCATTATTAAGACATAATTGCTAGATATTCACTGTTAACAGTGGGAGAAAAGCAGTATGAAAAAAAGTCTTAAGTTGGTGGATAAAAACCCACATTTACTTCCCCAAAACTGAGACAAACTCGTATTCACAAGTCACAAAGTTCAGTTCTAAAAGGAAAAGGCTATATTTGACTACATATTTATAGAATTGAGAGTTTAAATCTTACAATTCTGAAAAAGCAAAGTCAGAATTGCGGGTTTCAACCGGTCTTTCCATTTAAAGCTGACTATTTAGATATACAAGTATGCAAGTACTGAAATTCTATTTTAACAACTAGCAAATGAGAGTCAAAACTGAGAGGAAAAAGTCAGAATTGTGAGATGAAGTCATTTAGTTTAGATATTTAGTGGTGGAACCAAATTTCCAAAGTTTCCTGCATGTAAATGAAAGAGACATAAAAATATGCAGAGTGGTGGGTCTGAAGTTGAGAATCACTGACTAACTGATTCTCAAACCACAATCATTTTCAACCTGGACCCAAAGTGTTAAAGACTTTCTTTTTCCTTAACATCTGTTTAGCTGCCCATCATCATGGGGAGTGTGTAGTGTTTCTTTAAATCATTTTATGTTGAATTCTTTTTCTAATAACCTTCTACATTTAATAAATAAACAGCATTAAAAAATAAATTATCAAAGAAAAGTCCTCAGCGGTATAACTGGGACCCCATTTGAGTAAGAAAACGTTCAATAATCCCCCATGTTGCTCTCTGTAACTTTGAAAACATGAAAAGTGTAAATTGAGCCTAATAACACAAACAAATAAGTTGAATAAACATAAAAGCAATAAGTTATGTGAGCGAAATGTAAGTATGTTGTTGATTTTATAAGAAAGTGCCAGACTTCACTACTGAACACTGCCATCTAGTGGAATGAGGACTCCGGAGCTCCACCAGGAATATTAGCATCACATCTAACAAAGTTTCTAGCGCATCCAGTTCCAGTTGTTTGCTTTAAATAATGAACTGAAGAATGCAGTTGTTTTGTTTGTTGTTGTTGCATGTACTAAATGATTCTGTAACTCTTGCTCTTTGAATCAATCTTGTGTGTGACTCTTCCTTCACATAAATCCTTTAATACAGTCTTGCAGTCCCTACAGCAAACAACTCCATATCCTTAAAGAAAAACTCCACTTTTTTGGGGGAAATATGCTCAATTTACAATAAATGGCTAATGGTCTAATCGGATTCAATGATTTATGCTAAGCTAAGCTAACAGTGCTCAACTGTTTAACTCCAGGTGATTAGTAAAGCGAGCCTACTTCCAAAAGAATTGGAGAGTTCCTTTAAAATGACATCAGAGGATAATTGAGGGGGTGTCTGGATTTAAAACACACGTCATTTAGAGATGCTCACATTTTACTCACAGCAAAGATTGTGTTTTAAGCAGAGGTATTGATTATTATCTTTCAGTGCTTTCTCATATATTCCAGTTATTCTTCCATTCAGGGATCAAAAGCAAACCTCTGGCTTGAAATTTTGAGGAAAAAAAAAAGTTTTGATCTTCCCATCATGCATGCTGTTTCTTGGCCAACTGATGCTCCATTTCTCCTTGAGTGCAAACTGTCGAAGGATTCCTTTCAGTAATAAAAAAAGAAAAAAGGATTTAACAGTGCTCAGGTTTCTCTCACCGGGACTGAACGCCAAGGGTGATCTTTAAGTTCTCATAGACCACATAGCTGATGCTAACAGCAGGGATGACCTTCATAAAATTGGGTGCCAAGCCTCTATAGAGTCCAATAGCGCCCTCTGTCCGTACAATGTGTCTGAAGAGTCCTGACATGGTCATCTGAGGACTTCCTTCCTGAGAAGCTGGAGGACAAATGAAAGATGAACGGTAAATGTCGGTGACAGGAGATCTATAGAATTAGGCATTGAGGGTTTCTAGCAGTAAACAAGTCTTGTCTGTTGTGAAGACTGACCTTGCGCCTGCATGCGTGTCCTCACTAAGGCTAACGGGTAGCTCGCTAACTGTCCACATGTGCTGGACATTGTACCACAAGCTAGCAGCACAAACACACCCGGATCAGCGCTGTCTGTGGCAAACCTCTGCAGCCATGAGTTCTTCAGTGTCTACAGGAAAAAATAGGAGCGATATTGAGTTAAATCACAGTGTAATATATAAAATAGCAATGCCATTTAAATTATTATTAACTATCCATTAACACAACTGTACTAAAATAAAGATTGAAGTAAAACACAAAAACAAATTTATATTTATATTAAATTTATATACCTGTATACTTATGACTTTCGTTTTCTCTTGGATTGCTTTTATTTTTTTTTATTTTTTTAAGGGGGCCTCCATTGGCTGCCCATCCAATTCAGAATTGATTTTAAAATGCTTTTACTGGTATGTAACTCTCTTCATAATCTAGCCTCAACCTATCTCTCAGATCAAGTGATCAAAATCTACTTTTATATCCTCAGTCCAGACTGAAACGTAGAGGGGACAGAGCTGTCTCTGTAGTGGGTCTGCGGTTATGAAACACTTTGCCCCTTGAGATTAGAATGGCTCCATTACTATCGATTTTTAAACTACTCCTTAAAGGTACCTATTTAGCTTAGTTTTTCAATATTATTTTAATAGTTCTTTCTACTGCTTCATTTTTAAATTTATTCAGTCATTTCTCTTGACTTATTTTCATGTTTTTATATCCTTCTTTTTATTTTACTTTAACTTATGTACAGCACTTTGGTCACTCTTGTGTCTGTTTTTAAATGTGCTTTATAAATAAACAAACTAGAACTTAAACATATATTTACTAGAAAATGATGCAGTGTTTTACATAATTCATTCCTGTTTGCCCAGCCCAAATCAATTAATTTAACGTAACATATGTAGGTGGATTGAACATAAAACAAGTGAGTTGTTCCAAAAACAGATTTCTCAAAAAACGTGTTATTTCAGCTCATTTAAAATAAGCAGCTTGAAAAACAAGTATTTTTTTGAGTGTGTTTTGATGGCATAATATAATTGATATAATTAAAATTATATATTGTATAAAATAATATAATTATATATAATTATATATATATATATATATATATATATATATATATATATATATATATATATATATATATATATATTTTTTTTTTTTTTTTAATATTAAATGTTCATATTCAGTTAACAACAACAACGATGTAGCCTGAAGTATATATTCCGTTTCTTACGGTGTAAAACTCACCTCATAAACAGCCAGGTCTATTCCAGCATAAGGGATGATACCCAGCATATTGGGAATGTAACCCTTATAGAAAGCTGTCATGCCCTCCTTCTTAAAAATATGTTTAGCACAGTCTGCAATTCCCGAGTACTGACCCGTCCTTCCCAGAGCAAGACGAGTCTTTAAAACCTTAAACACACAGAAGCTTTGTTTAAGCTTTGAGTGATCTGAACAAAGTCATGCTTTGTTTGGTGTAGAAAGGAAAACATAATTAAAAAGATGGTGAGTTACTGAAAAGTACAGTAATAAAGTTTATGTTCTTACCTCCATTGGGTAAATGCTGCTCTGCGCAATTGCGCCTGCTAGAGAACCAGAAACCAGTCTCTCTAGGATCCCCAGCGTCTCCTGATTACTGCCAATGAGCCGCTTAATCTAAAGGACAGAGCAAAACATACTAAATTTAGTACTAAATTAATAGATGTCACTGTTTGCCTGTAATGCAAGGTATAAAACACATGAACAAGTTTTCTTTATATTTAATTTGTATACAACATATCAACACTGAATTTACTGCAAAGAAAAATAAGCTGGAAGGAAATATCAAAATCTTTTTTCCCCAAAATCAATTGCCATATGCAGTTTTGAAATTGTTTATTTTACTATTTGCTATTCTTAAAATCTGTGTGAGCAGGACGTTGCTGGGACTTTTATTTCAGTATGCTGACATTCCAACTGAAACCAAATATTAAGTAACGTCCGGGGCTTTCTTTTTGTGCATCATTCCCTCTTAGCAAATTAACGGTAAGAGGGACATGGTTAAGATTATTGTGGCTGAAGTCATCAAACTAATGAAAAGAAAGCAATTGGTCAGACTTTGACTGAAGATTGCCAATACAAATATCTCTTATTATGCCAAATAAATGTTTTACTTCACACAGACACCAAGTCTACTTTTTTTCACTGTGAAAACTCCTCACACTGCAGATATCTTGGCTGTTTCTCAATGTGTTCTTCAGTGATCTTGCGTCCTTGTATTCTCGTGTAACGTCATCATCAACTGGCAAAGTTCAGTTCCAAAACTCAAGACCGCAAGAACGGAGTAAGTGTGCAACTTTCCAGATGTGTTCTTGATATTGAGGACTTGTCGATGCAGACTTGAGCATCTAACTTGCTCTAGAAGTCCCAGAAGTCATTGCGACTGGAGGTGGGAAGCGCAGCATTTTATATAGGTTTATTATTAAAGTTCAGAGATACAACCTATTTGTTTCTGGAGTTTCCCTAAATGAGATGGTGAAAGTAAACATTACCATGAACATCTTAATAAAGGAATAAACACATTAAGGGAGTTTATTTGCTGAAATTCAAATTCAAATCTGTTTTATTCTTTTTGTGCAAAGTATATCTGTAAGGTCTTTATGCATAGTATATATTGGGAAAAACAATATATATATATTGGGAAAAACAATAAATCTTTGTATGAATGCTGTAACGTTTAAATCATTTTCTGTTAAAAACGTATGAAGGTCATGAGAATGCAGCATCACATCACATCCCGAGTTTGTTCTTCTGAGGTGATCTGGCAAGACTGCTCTTCACAAGAACTGTCCGTTCTCTGCATTCTTGGAATTGAGAAACAGCCCTCGTCTTCCCTCAACAGCAGGGAAGGTTGCCCAAATTCAGCCCTGGAGGCCAGGTGATCTTCAGAGTTTAGTTCAAACCTCAATTTTACACATCCGAACCAGCTGATCAAGCTCTTTCTAGGTATACTAGAACTACTGACTTCATACAGGGAATGAAAGGGATTTAGGACTCACTCTCGTCTCGAGGCAGCATTAAGCTTTAAAAACCACAGTACGCTTAAGGCATTAGTTGTTGAAGTTCCATTCGACCTTTAGGCACGCACTCACAAACTTCCCTTTCCTTGTTCCCTCAGTGGAATCCCTCTGGCCATTTTAAAATGCATTCCACTTCATCATCAAGTGAACAAGGGAAGTTTACATGGACATACCCTCGATTTCTTGATTTTGACTGAGGGAACGAGTTGACTTCACGTTAATACGACTGTTACGTCACAACAGCGTAGTTTCTAAGTGCTCAAACATTTATGGCGTTGCATTTAAACCCAATCAGATGTTCAACCAGTAGTGGACACTTGTGTAACGTAATCAATGACGTACATCGGAGGGAATGTAGAGAACAGAAAAGTTAATGAGTGAAATGGACTGGAATGCAGCCTAGAAGCTTCCAGGCAGGTGTGTTAAAGGAAGTTTGGTTAAACTATGAAGGACAGCGGCCCTCCAGGACAGAGATTGGGCACTCTTGCTCTACAGGGTGCTTACTCCTTTTAATGAATCATTTTCCAGGACAATTCCAAGACCTTTCCAGAAGCTTTTACAGGTAATTCATGACCGGCGTTGGTCACAAACGGTTAGAGGAACCTCGGAGGGTCAAATCTAAATGTAATTGCCATTGCGCAGCAGAGACCAAGACCTAGCTCAGCTCAAACAGAAAAACCCAGGACAAGAAGCATTATTTCCAGGACAGTTGGTCAATCCATCAATCTCCTGACTGGAAAACAACCCTGTAGATTTCTAGGTTTTTTCAGAATGTATGGGAACTCTGTTCTGGTGTAAACTGATGGAAATAATGAATTATTTATTTGCCAATAGTTTATTTTCTTACTGAGCCGATAAAAAACATTAAAAGAAGCGTTTATTGGGCAATACTGATTTCCGATATTACCACCAAAAATGCTTTGCATCGCAAATGTTTATTTCTCATGACTTAGGCAGAAAAAAGTGCAGACATTGGATGAGGCTGTATCTTGCTAATCTACATCAATCTGCACTATCAATAGAAATATACTTGGAACAGTTGGACAAGTGACTGGGAATGAAAGGGATTTAGGACCCACTCCTGAGGCAGCATTAAGCTTTAAAACCACAGTGCGTTTTAGGCTTTAGTTGTTGAAGTTAAAATAGTAAGTAGTGTTTTTCCATAGTTTTTGTTAACCAAAAAGTTGTCTCTGCTCAGCAGTTTTAACCTCTATTATAGCTCAATATTCGTTACAAATTAAACAATTAATTTGACAACATGAGCAAAAGGGTTATTTGGTCACAATGTAATATTTTAATAAGATTATGTTTGCCTTATAAGCTATTATAATGTTTATCATAATATCCGGCACCTAGACTGCAGCTCTGCACAAGAGGTTTGGTCAGAGGAGAAATGGTTGTGTTCAACTAAGGTTGGTTTCTTTTGAGATTTTTTCCTTCACTTAAGTCAATTGGTGAAGTTTGTTCCCCACCACTGATGCCACTGGCTTTCATGGTTCAGGCTATGCATCGGTAGATTAGCTCTGCAGTGTTTGGACTTTCAGCAGTGAAATTCAAACCACACTGAACTGAACTCTGAAACTGAAAACTGGACTGACATAGTTTCAGTTTACTAGAACGTTTATGTGAAGCTGCTTTGACAAAATCTACATTGTAAAAGAGCTAAAGAAATAAAGATGAATTACCTGCTCATATGCCATGAACTTGATAGCAGATTCAGGTGCAATCTTCAAAACATTGATCCCATTGCCTCTCCACAGTGAGCGCAGTCCACCCTCGCGAATCATCTGGGTGAATCCTCCAGCGATACCCATGCTGTTACTGCGCGTTGCATGAACCTGTCAACACCATTCCAGAGGTAAAACATCTCGATTTACTAAGAAATATAGTTTTCTGAACACATTTACAAAGAGTGAAGTTAAGGTGAATACAGCTTTAGTCTTATGATTCAATTTATCCAAATCAATATGTTGATATCTTCAAAATCTAACAAATGAAACAGGTTCTAGTTTGACTTGGAATTTTTTTTCTAAATTTACATGATCACCCACACCAAGGCACTAATTCAAAGTACAGAACATCATGAGCCGCAGTGACTGTACAGTAATGGTGAATAACAGCTTACTAACACTTACACTTCGACTGATGTGGGATTTCATACTGGGATTTGTGCCTAGAGTGTCTAATGAATAATTTGTGTCTCTGTGGCAACAACAGCTATGATGAGTACACGCCACGATAATGACATTTAGGATGTTACAAAATCATTCATTTTAAATAAATGCTTTTCTTTTCTCAAAACCTGAATAAGTTTGACCTTTCAAATAAAGAAGGTTTTCAACATTTAGGTGAAAAAAATCAATTCAGCATATTCAAGAAATTGTATCAATAAAGACTAGTATGATGTTGAATATTCAACTTTTTCATCAGAGGAATACTTTTACACCTTAAAAAGAGAAAACCATCATTTTACTTCAAAAATCACTCAAAAAAATTATTTTCTTACCATTTATTCACCTTAATGTTGTATCCAAAGACTTAAGGTTAATGTAAGGCTATGTTTACATGATTATGATAATCTGATTATGCTGAATATGGTAATCAAAAAAGTAATAGTTTTCCCATTCTAAAAACTTTCATGTTTGCACAACGCTTTCAAAATAAGCACTTTAAATAATTTTATTATGTATGCCAGGAACATCACACAGTATATACATGTTTATATAAGTGTTTATGTATAAGTGTGTGTGTTTTTAAATATGGCAAAGAACCATAAAACCGCAAAATAACATAATAATACATACCAAATTTGGACATATCTACGTATCTTGTGTCCAGTGTCCTGCACTGGTAGTGTGATTGTGTCTGGTACCTGCATGAGAACTTTGAGGCGGTCCAGAGGTGCAGTACAGGTACGGGACACAGCGCCTGCTCCACCTCCTGCTACCAGGTGTCGCCACCACATTCCTGTGTTCTTCTCCTCTGCCGTAAACTCATCCGGTACCAACATACTTTCCCCCACGTCAAATATCTGTAAAGAGGACATGAGAAATTATATGTACAAGAGAACATGAGCTTCTGTAAGCAGGCAAAATCTCTAGACTTTACAAAACAAGTATAAACAAAGAAGAATGTATCTATCTATCTATCTATCTAATCTATCTATCTATCTATCTATCTATCTATCTATCTATCTATCTATCTACTGTATCTATCTATCTATTTTTAAATTTAGTTTTTTTTCTTTATAAGTCAGGGGTGACCAACCCTGTTCTAGGAGATCTTCCTTCCTGCAGATTTCAGTTGAAACCCATATCAAACACACCTGCCTGTACTTATCAAGTGCTGTTCAGGTCCTAATTAATTGGTTCAGGTGTGTTTGATCAGGTTTGGAGCTGAACTCTGTAGGAAGGTAAATCTCCAGCAACAGGGTTGAGCACCCCTGTTATAGGTTATCCATTTGTAATTTGATATCTTTTCATTGCTTTCATTGGTTTTAGGGTGGAATATTTGATAATTCGTTTATGTTCGCACTTAACTAACATTTAACTAGTACAACCTTATTGTAATATATTTACAGGCATGAATGAATTCACAATATTTATAAACTTTGTTAATGTAATGTTAATTTAAATAAAGCCAGTCACTTTTAGTCCTTTTTAACTCACAGTGCATAAACTAATGTTAAAAAGTACAACTTTGGATTTCAGTAATGTTTTATTAAATGTTAAACTATGCTTAATAAACACTGTACAAGTAAAGTGTTAGTAAATACACAAGCCAACATCAACTAATAAAGGCTTATTGTAAAGTGTGAGCCTTTTTATTATATTAACATAGCAGTAGTATTCATATTTATTGCCCTACCAGCCTTATTGGCCACTACATGACAGATACAGATTAAACATTTAACAATGTAATGTCATTAATACAAAAAAATCACCTTTGACAAAGATCAAACGTTTAAGTACCAATTTAATACAAATGCAGTTTCGATAAAAACTATTAGTGTTTTTCTAGGTCCAAATTTAGGAAACACTTTAGTTACTGGCTTATTAGCAGTCTGTTAGTAAGATATTGGCTGTTTATTAATATTTACTGTATAAAATATGATCTTGCGCTACATCCCTATTCCTACACAATAATTCTTTTATTGAATATTCTATTTTTATTTTGACCTTAAAGCAAAACAGAACAATACAAAACAACAATTATAAAGACGGAAAAGAATAGGTGAACAAAATAAAACAAAAGATTTAAAAACCATTACATCAGTTCCTCCAGTTTTATACATAGATTAACAATGTTAGACATATTTCTAAGCCAGTGGGCACAGGCAATATAGAGAGCTTGCAGATGATGACAGGATCATACCTAAAACTGTTATCCTTGGCATTTGACGGATAATTAAAAAAGGGTTTCCAGGTGGCTTTGAAGCCAGCGATGCTATCAGAAAGATTGTTTAAGTCTCTCTCAAATGTAAAGTACTAGAAAATTCTAAAAGCCAGGATCTAAAAAGTGGTTTTGATGCCTTTTTCCATAGACAAAGAATAATTTTGTAGCTATCACCATTCCATATTGGACAGCTTATTGAATTTGATGACTGAACCTACGAAGTGAGTCAGACCAATTAAAAACAGCGATTGCTAGATCGAGAGCGAGCTCACAAAAATAACCCTTAGAATCTGAAAATTTCAAAAAGATGTCCTAAGGAGCCTTCCTCAGATTCACAGTTGTATAAGTGAGAGTGGAATAGAACAATGAAGCAGATGCAAAAAATTTTATTGGATTAGTTGGTGTCTTGAGTTAATATAAAATGTATTTATGACCTTGATAGATTTTTTCAAGTCCTCATTTGTAATATGAATGCCTAAATCTTTTTCCCAGGAATCATTCAAATACAAGGTAGTACTCAAATACAATGTAAACTGATCAGTAAAAGTATCTACAAAATGGGAAATCAAATTGGAGGTATCAGGAGAGGCAGAAAGTAATTTATATACATCATGCTCATTTGCTTCTAGTTCAAAGTGGGAGATAGATGTACGAACATAGTTTCTCAGCTGTAGATATCTAAAAAACTATGATGTAACTGATTAAATGTTTGTTTCAGCTGAGGGAATGTAGCAAACCTACCATCCACGTACAAGTCTCTTACAGTGACCATTCCCTTACTGGACTAAATTGAAAATGTGGAGTCTCCTACCCAATACTTTAACCCAACTAGTACCTTACTTACTGTTAATAAGCAGAAAATTAGTTTGTGGAGCTCAAGGTCTTAGAAAAGGGTTTGTTTATAGCAACCTGTACCTTTATTATTAAAGTGTGACCCATAGAACCTTTTAAATGTTTTTCATTGCTGACTTGACATTTTGCAGCATCTTCACCATTCATAAATGCCCATGGAAAAAATTCTGTCAATAACCCCCCGTTGACTTGTCCCAAACCAGTTTGAGTTTTTGTTTTATTAAAGACAAAAGAAGATATTTTGAATATTGTTGGAAATTGGTAACTGACTGTTGATATCCATAGTAGGAAAAACATATACTACTGGAGTCAGTGGTTACCAATTAACAACTTTTCTCTTCTTCTTCTTCTTCTTCAAAAAAAAAAACCAAAACAAAACAAACAAACTTATTTTGTGTTTAACAGCAAAGAACTTTTGGGTGAACAGTCCCTTTAAGCCGAAGAGTAAGATTCGCTAATTTGTTCTGCAAGAACTTGTTTTGCAGCCATGATAATAACATAACAATTCCAGAAATAACTGTGCACAGGTGCTAGAATCATCTATTAGGAAGCATTTAGCGTCAAAAAAGGTCAAGTCAGTGACGTCAAGACACTGTTGATCTGTTTAAAAGGATCAGGTTCACGGTGACCCCCTTTTGTGTCATTCATGAGTATTTCAAGTGCAAGGCTACAAATTTAACTAAGCAGGCTTAGCAGAACTAAATGACTTGAGGTTGAAGCGCTTCTCCAGTTTTAATAGGATGTGTGTTGTCTCTCAGTGAAAAGCACATTAAACACAATGAAGAGACTTCCTGAAAGGATCAATGAAAGAAAACTGGCTCTGGAAACTTTGAATTGTAAAGCACGGTGTGGTTTTTGTTTACCGTAGAGTGTTTCCAGTAGAGGATGATTTCGGGAATGTTTTCGGCGGGGTGAAGAAGGTGATAGTCTCTCCACTCGTTCCAGTCAATCGTCATCGTACCATTTTTATCCATACTGTTCAGATAAAAACAACAAGCAGAGAGCAAAAAATTAACTAATGTTCATATACTAACTGTGGCTCTGGATAGCAGCAGCTAATCTAAATGAGACCAGCTTTATTCTAGCAAAATTCATCATGTACAATCAAGCTGCAAAAATAAAATAAAAATAACATACACATTAAATGGGGGAAAAAAAAGAAGAGTCCACAGTTTGAGTAATATATAATTAGTGCTTTGTTCTGCAAACTATTGTTGACATATCTTTCAAATATAACATAAAAATGTTGTCATTTAGTGGCTAAAATGATAACTGGTCAAGCATGTTCTGAGACATAGTCTTTAACTCAAAGGGAATATTTTGACTTCCAGTAAGTGTATGAAGCAATATGTGGCCCTGATAATACAACAACAATTGAAAATATTTTGACTAAGAGTTCAAACAACTGTTATTTCTCTCAAAAGAATAAAAATGATCAGGGCTTAATACAGAATAAAACAATATTTTTACTCAAGCACATACCTAATAAATTCAGAAAATCCTCAAAATGATTAGAATTTTCAAGTAGTTTCTTAATTTTTTCCATATTTGCATGCAAAAAAAAGTCTCTGAATTCAGAGCTTCACCACCATTTTGACCTTCACGTATTTATCTTCTTTAAATAAGTTTAAGAAAGAGTTCCTCTGTGGAAATGTCCTGTAAAACACCCTAAATTACATCCACAATTAGCTCCTTTAAAAAAATAAAATAAAACACTCACATGGGACAAAACAGCCACTGAGAGAGGGAAAAAAAACCCCAAAACAAAGCAGCACAGATGACACACACAGCGGATGAAATGCAAATGCAGAGCAAGGCAAACGTGCAGGGAGAAGACCTCTACTTACTACATTATAGGGGCACAAATATGACCCCTCCTTATTCTGATAAGATGAGCAGAGAGAGAGGGTAGAGGTGGATCACAAGAAGGAGAGAGTGATAAACACATACAGAAAGCGAAAGACTTTTACACGCACACAGTACACGGTCACACAGACAGAAAACAAATAGAACGTTTGTGCCTCAATTAGTTTGCTTCGTACTGTTGGAGAAGACATTTAAGAAGCTTAAGAATGTCAAAAAACAATGAAGTGTATAAATTTGTGAGATATGCTGTGTTAACTGTATGCTGTGTTCTTTCCGTCACCTAGATACTACTGTACATAGATCAGTCAGCTTTTAAAAAGAAAGATGGACTGATGATACAAATCAGTAAAAAAAAAAAAAAATAAAAAAAATTAACCTCTTGAGGATCTTCTCAGCCTGTTCCTCAGATATATGAACCCCAAGGTCTCGTAGTGACTGCATGATCTCCTGCGAATCAATGTGACCTGCAGATTTAAAAGGAGAAATGTTAAAACAATTGTCTTTTTTATCAATTTAACAATTAAAACTTCTAAGGTGGCCTCAAGAAGGTGACAAAACAAGTAAAGCATATATACACAAACACTTTCAAACTTTGAAAAACAATGAAACTGTACAAATAAAATACAAATAAAATCATCTAATGTTTAAATATTAAATATTTTCTTTAAATAATCCCCCAAAAGCATTTGCACTGTCTTGGAAAAACTGGGTATATGTGGTAGCATAACTTTTAAAAAGCACATTGTTTAGTTATTTTATTGATATCCATAATTAGTTCCTGTTAATTATTACAGTTAATTAATTCCTGCAAAAGTCATAAGCCCAGTAAAAACCAGTGTAAAACCACAAGATAAAACCAGTGTTGAAAATGTGCAGCTTGGTTGTGACTATATCACGTGGTATTTTCTGCAAGCTTGTCGTTTAGTTCAGTGGTCCTCAACGACTGGGCCGCTAAAGTCTAGATCGGATATGCGGCAGGCCAGAAGTGCGATACGGACATCAATATAGCAACATTTCTATGACACTGTATAACAATAATTAATCATTTTACAGTACTGTGACGATTGGGTTTAGGGTTGGGGCAGGCATTAAAAAATACAATTTATTGGGTAATTTTTTAAATATTAGAAATAATTTTCGTTAACTTCCGGCCGCAACTATATCTGATCTAGCAACAACCCACCAAGTTGCAAGCCAGTACTGGTCCGTGGATCAATTGGTATGAGGCTGCACAAAAAATCATTAATTATTTTTTGTTTTATTTATTATCCAAATCTGAACGATCTTTAATCTTTTAAAATGACTGTATCCTCTAGGTTATATCTTGATCACCTGAGTGCCCAAATTTAACCCACAAGCAGCAAAATAAGTAAGGGGTCGTTCACACTAAACCTTTTTTTAAATGGTTTACTAACGGCCGTGAACATTTTGTGCGCTGCTTATGCACCCTTTGCGCCTCATATTTTAACTGCCTGCTATGCCTCCCGTTTTCGCTCGTGCGCCATGGGCTCGCAGTTGAGAAAAAAAAAGTCAGCTCTGAGTGTAAGAAGAGTGTACATCACTCGCGTCTTTTTCATTCTCCAAATGAAAGCAGAGGTAGGGTTTTCGTTGAGGTGCAATGTTTGTGTTGTCAAGACAACAACTAAGACTTTTGAATATGGAGGAGAGACTTGTGGTTGTTGTTTTGAGTTATCAGGAGCTCTATGACTTCACAAGTCTAGAATATCACAATATTATTAAATACTAAAATTATATTAATATCAACAGCAACACTTTTGCATCCAGCGGTTCTTTTTTATTGTCAACAAAAAAAGCAGTGAGCTGCGACTTGCGTTTTTGGAACATAAAAGCGTGTTCGGTGTGATCGGCCCCTAAGAAACAGACGTCTTCGGAAAGTTCCTTTGCAAAGAGAAAAAGGCCCAGTGAACGACCCATGAACTGCCAAGGAATGAATCCACAACCCATTTGTCAACAAATCAGGGGAATCCACAATGTCTGTGTAAGATCAAATGATAGAGATCGCAAATGACGTTTGGATATTGCGTCTTTTCTAGAGTTTGCACAAGTTCATGGGTTCCAATGGAGGTGCGCGGCTTGTTGAATGCATCCTGCAGGCGAACTGGGAGCCACGTGACAAGAATAGACTGATCAGCTTCAATTTGTATAGAATATACACATTTCAGTAGACAAACACAGAACACCCAAACACAGCAGTGCTTTGTATTTTTTTCCATAAATAAAACTTGTATCAGCATGACAACAATGTTTTGTCAGCTTGTCATCCTCTGAGAAAATGGTTTATTGGTAATTCTAACTACAACCTCCACCCCCGTCTGCGGTAAAAATGTCAAGTGTTGAAGTTCAGTAAAGTTAGCAACAGATTCACACATTCGAATTCCGGTGTAGTTGACTAAAAAATTCTTACCATCGTTCTTTTTATCAAGACTCTTGAAGACCAGCCTGAGTTTCTTTTCGTGGTCCCTCAGGTAGTGCACAAACTCCTCAAAGTCCAACTGACCATCCAGGTCTTTATCTCCAGCCTTGACGACTTTCTAAAACACATAGTGAAAAAAAACATCAAGACTGAACCAAAAATATTTTTTGAGGTCAGTTGTTGTTCGGGGTGTTGAGCTAATGGGCCACTCGGGACAGACATATGGCTTTTGTTTGATTAAGAGAGTATTGAAGGAGCATCCGCTTTATAAGGTCCATCCTGACAACGTTTGACCTTTAGGACACGAGCTGTCTGAACCATCCAGCAGCAGATAATTGAAGGTAATGGAAAGGGATGGAGAAGGAGGATTAATGATTAACCCCAAGTGTCCTGGAAAGACGAGTTTCCAGCTTTAATGGTAAACGAAGCCCACAGAATGAATCCCTGCTGATGTTGCTCGCTTATCTCTTGAACCGACACAGTGATCTGTCTGTCTACGGCTAAACATTTTCAACCACACGCAGAAAAAATAAACACTCCACCCAGTGACATCAGCAGTTCATAATGAGCCACTGTCAACCTGAACACAGTAACAGATCATTTACTGCTCTCTGCTACTTTAGGGGACTTAATGATAGCTTATGTGAAACTGTGTTTGAATAACAGGTTCACACTTTAAGCCATAATTTCTGACTTTTCCTGACTTTCACTCACTAAAATCTTCCATGCCTTCTTCTAATAAACATAAAAAGAGGCTGCTGTTGTTCATATGTAATGTTATAATATTAAAATAGAAACATGACATTAAGCTTGAATATATAACCCTCTTAGTTTATGATGTTGTAACCTTAACTTATTGAAAATGTTTATTTTGAGGCTGAAATGCAGAAAAGACTGAGCCTTTTCAGTGACGAGCTCTTAATTACAAAATGTAAAACTTCGAAAACTTGTTGTAGATGTGTTGCAATTATTATATTTACTTTCAAATTTGTATGTCTTATAATTGCAAGTAATAACTACAAAATAATATAATAATAATGCAATTATTTTCAATTATTTTGATTCAATTAGTGACAGACTGGTGCTATCAGACATCATTTAGGATCTCTCTCCAGAGTTCAGCAAGAATTATTGTGTCTGTCTGCATCATTTGAGATCTCAGGCCTCCAGCCAAGTCTCAAATAGCCGTGTCAGTATAAAGCAGGTTAAAGATAGCTGTCTTCTTCACTACTTAATCCACACGCTGCAATGACTCAACTGCAGACATGTGGGTCATGAGAATGCAAACAAAATTTCATGGCATTAACCTTCTGAAGTTCAGATTTCTGTTACAATAGATAGATTTCCTAATACAATGAATCCAGAAAAGAAATTCAATGAGAGAACAGTAACGCTCGCAATCGATTACATTTTGTGGTAGAAAATGTCCATTATTTTTGTTTGCTTCCAACTTTTAGACATTTTGTGCAGAATTTTTAAAAAATTTAAAAGTTTAAAAAATATTTTAACTGACATTAAAAAGTTTAATATCATTTAGACAAACATAAAAAATGACACACATTCTGGATTCTTATGTCAGCTAAAATACGGAAGTCCAATAATCTAAATTAATTGATTCATCCCACAAAGCAAGTCTTTGCATGAATGACCAGGACACACATTGATATCTAAAAACCACACGAAGGATAATTTTCCTCATTTTCTACACTGAAAAAAATGTCTGCAAAATTGTTGCTAACAATCCATGTGGGTTGAATTTAAACACACAAATTAAATTTAGTAATGCGCAACTGTTGAAATTCAGCCCGAATAAATTGTTTACAAATCCAAGGAATCATCTTTGAATAATTGTTTTCCGGGAATAAAACACTAAATCCATAGTGTTTTTACTGTTAACTAAAATATTACATAGTTTGGTAATTGAGAAAAGCTGTTTATATGTTATCCAATTTATATAGAACTTATTTAAAGATTAAAAACTCTATGCACCTTACTGAAATGAAATGAAACTGAAATAATAGGCCATAAAACAGTTAATATCTAATAAAACAAACTACAAAACGCTAAAAATTTATTGAAAAAAAAATCGACTATAATAGTGTGTTTCTAACACTAAATTGACATTGTTTGAGATTAGGCAAAACAAAATAACATGAAATCAAAAAGAGCACTGCACCATATTACAATAACACTTTACAATAAGATTGCATTAGTTAATGCCAGTTAATATATCAAGAGTGAAAAAGATGTTTATTACAGTATTCATTCATCTTTGTTAATGTTAGATGAAAGTTGTTCATAGTTAGTTCATGTTAACTCGCATTGCATTAACTAATCTTAACAAGCATGAATTTGAATATTAATCAAGCATTAGTAAATGTTAAACAATGATTAATAAAAGCATTGTTCATAATTATTCAATGTTTGTAAATTCATCAAATAATCAAACCTTATTGTAAACAAGTCAGATGACATACCTTTCGCCATTTCCTGTACGAATCAAACTCTTGTGATGGAAGAAATAAACTTAACTTAAAAAGAGACTTTAGCTGCACTGGTAAACTCTCAGACTCGAAATACTCAAATTCTGTTCGCTCTGAGATATGGACAGGCACGTACAGACACAAGCACAACATGTTCAGCTAGAAATAAATCAATAAATAATAAAAACTGAAAACTTAAGATTGATTCACACAGCTCTGGACTGTTCTTTAAAGCTATCAGGAGTATAAAGCCGGTATTTCTGACACATGGGATTAAGGGACCTAGAAATCCCTCCCATTTCGAACATGTACTGCGCACTGAAGCACAATTGGCTTACGTCACATACAGTACAGCATCACCTTCTAACAAGGCTTATTGGTGTCGCAGTTTTCAAGGTTGACAGTCATGCACAGCACATCTAATATTAGCATGTAGAAACTCCACATACTTTGAATGAGAACAATTGATGTTTACTGATGTTATTTAATATATATATATATCAATTAAATAAACTTATTAATGAGATAGTTCAGCCAAAAAAGACAATTCATTTACATATAACATTTCCATGGTTCTAAACATTTTATAATTGTTTTCCTATACTGAACACAAAACAAGATATTCTGAAGGAAAAAGCCACGATTGACACCCATAATGGGAACAAAAAGATGTCAATAGCTATTATTTTTGCAATATTTCTCAGTATTGTCCTTTGTTCAGCAGAAAATTTAACTCAAATAGGTTCAGAACAAGTGGAGGATGAGCAAATAATGAAAATTAGCATTTCTAGGTGAACTACGCCTTTAAAAGTAACAAAACCATTAAAAATAGCTTCATAAAAATAATACAACTTTTAAAATGCAACACATTTAAGCTAAGTTTCTCAAAAAACCCCATTTATTTCTTAATGGACGAAGTTGGTAACACTAATCTGACCCTGCAACAACGGTTACCAAAGGCTTAGCAAAGGGTCAATTAAATGACAAGTAATTAGTGAAATCGGTGGTCATAAAACAGCAAAAGCTTTACTGAGCCCAGTGTGCAATTAATCTTGGTCTCCAGAGATAACAGATAAGTCAATCTGATGATACACAATGTAATGGAGTCTAATCCTGTCACCAGAACACAGTCTTTCCCAGCAGAGCCTGACCAGGGCCAGAATTGACCATAATAATACTTTAAGAGCAGTAGAGGTTGTGAATTACTAAAGATGTGTGAGGAAAGATTCACATCACATCATGCATGGGAGATTTTAAATTTGCAAAAGAAGAAAAAAATGAAGAAGAAGAAAAAAAAGACTCATCAGTTTCTGCATCACTGTCTCCTATTTATCTGTTTGGTTAATAAAATTAAAATAACAGCAAAGAGTTTTTTGGACATTTTCTGCTCCTGTAACTGCCTTTAACTCCTCCTGCTTCAGTATTGACCATTAGTTCACAGAATGTGCACTTGTGTGAAATTATTTCAATGATGGGATAGGTTACCCCAAAATGTTTTACAATTTACACTTAAACTGTGAAAAAACCTAACAAAAAAAGTGCATTTGAAAAAGTGAAACTTTTTATACGTGTAAAAAATACGTACCACTGATATTAATACTCTGAACTGAGGTATACAACCATTTAAAGATGCAGTTTGTGAGTTTGACACCCAGTGGTTGAACTTGGTATTGCATTCCTATCTTAGAACAAACGCATGTTGCCAGATTGAGGACCAACAGGAACCAGTGTTCTATATAAAAGCACCGGTGCGCGATAGGAATATATTCCATATTAAATGTTTTTGTTCGAACCAACTTCTTAAATTGACTTATTAGAAATGGTTTTCTAAATCTTCTAAAAACCTTAACATTTCGGGAGTGCTTATTCTGTGCTTCTGAAATGCTGTATTTAAATTTCTGTTGTGTTTGTCTAGTACAAACACCCAAACTACTCATGACTGCAAATCTCGTCAAGTAGCGTGTTGTTAGGACACAGGGTTACAATATAACCTGCTCACCTAATGTTTACGTTCATATTATTTTTATTATTTGCTAATTAATAACCTCATGGTGACAAGGTGGCGCAGTAAGTAGTGCTGTCACGTCACAGCAAGAAATTTGCTGGTTCGAGCCTTGACTGGGTCAGTTTCTGAGTGGAGTTTGCATGTTTTCCCAGCGTTTGCTTGGGTTTCCTCCAGGTGGTCCGGTTTCCCCTACAGTCTAAAGACATGCAGTACAGGTAAATTGGGTAGACTAAATTGTGCTTAGTGAATGAGTGTGTATGGATTGACTAAGCCAAAAATAAATGAATGAATGAATGAATGAATAATAACCTCATGTGGAACTTTGAATCTGCATGTCATTTCGGAGTTAGCTACTGTCCACCAGATCCGCATTTCAGTCACGGACGCATGCTTTGAGAGCCTTTGTAAATGAATGTCTTCATATGGTGCTGAAACTTAATTGCCTAAACTTGCATTGGGCGGGTTACATGACCAAAACAAAGACAGAGGTGTCGGTACGTAACTCATATTTTCAAAGCAGAATAACTGAGCAATGTTTTTCAGATAAACAAAAATGTTCACTTAGCATGATGTTTCTTAAATATCTGCAAATATATTATGGTATTTTTCTACTTTAGAAGAGTCCAAAACTTATATCCAGCACCTTTAAAATCCACGTACAAGTCAACGCAAAGACTTTATACTCCTTTGTCATCATTTGCAGTCTACACACCAATCATGCGGGAAACACTGAAACTACATTGCACTCATTTAAAACTTACAGATGTGCAGATTTCATTTAGATTGTGTGAGCTGAAAAGATTTTATTCCTCAAAATAATCTCACTGACCAAGTAGCAGTTCATAAGTTACCACATTCCAAACATAAACCAAAAGTATAAAATTTTAATACAAAGTTTTTTTTTTTTTTTTTTTTTTTAAAGTTGATAAGCTAATTTCCTTTGCAGTACCTGCTGGAGATCCTTAGGGGGCGCCACCATAATCAAGACTGTAGTTTTCCTTGGGGACGGTGCACTATTCTTTTGACCGGCCGGTGTACCTGCTTGTCCTTGGTCCTCCTTTTTTGCAAAGTCTTCTACATTTCCAGTTGACCCTGTGGTACCATGCTGGCATGCCGTATTTCCCAGGAACCACCGGGAAAGGGTCGACCATAGATCCTTGAACATCTTCTCTGAGTTTGCTCTTGCCAACTTATGAGTTTGTGTATTGAACAAATCACAACATCAAGCTTGTGATTGTTTGTCGTATCATTGACTTACAACCTAAGAAATGATGTCTACAGATGATTAAATATGTATGCAGAGGGAAACTGCTTAGGCAGTCATAAGTAAGCCCGGGAGGATGTGGGCAGATCAGGACACCACCACACCATTTCCACAGCTAACTGGCATATCCGACAGCGTTTCCACAGAAACCCAGTGACCAAGTCAAAACTTTGAAAAGCTCCAATCAACAAACTCTCAATACCGCTTCAACACAATCTCAAACCGTTCTGGAACAAACTGTCCAAAAAACTTGTTCTTCACTGAGAGCAAAGTCGTTTGCAAAAAAGAAAACAGTATAGGAACCAGATACAGGAAAAAAAAAAAGAAAGAGACTTCACTCCACAATCTTCTTATCACACTACAAAGAAGCCAAAAAGATGAAAAACACAACGGCATTACAACTATTAATCTAACTTTTAAAGGGACTCCATGATTTAAGAGCGTGTATTTTCTGATGCACGAGCTGCTGCAGGTTGGCTGCATCTACAGCCGGCAAAAAAGTGATGCAGTGAAAAAAGCTGCAACCTCACTGCAGCTGTGCCTCAGCCAATCACAGAGCTCCACACTGGCTGTGCCAGTCTGACAACGCTCAAGCAGCCAACCAGAAGATGAAATACAGCCATCTGATGTAGGGATCTCTCGCCCACTCAGCTCTGAGGAAATTCTGCTGACTGTTTCTTCTACGCTCTGCTTTTTTTTTTGTAAAGCCATTCTGTCATCATCAGGATCTCCCTAGTAACGCCTCCAGGGTGATTCCATGCATTTCTAACACTCACCTATACAAACATGCTTCATTCAATCAATAATAAATGATATGAGCCTTTTGGAATCAAAGAACTGCATTATGGTTATAGGTTTCTTTGTAAAAGCCTCTGGCCAAGCACAGCAGGAATATAAATGTGCAAATGAATCTTTCCTTGGTCATTTTTCTTGTAAATTGTAGGATTTCAATAGAGCTCGTTTGAACCAGATTACTTTTTATTGATCAGATTGAAAATGCAGCTACTAAAGCCACCATCTAGTTCACAGAGAGATTGAGATCAGCAGTTAGATTTCTATATAACTCTTTACTGTGTTTTACAAATTAGGGGTGGGCTGTATGTTGTTGGAAAAATCTGACATTTGTTTTGATGTGATATATATTTCAATATAAATATAAATCCAGTAGATCACTTAAATAGCTCTATTCTGATCAATTTCATCAATTTTCATGAATTTAGGATGATTAAATTAAATCTCGTTAATTTAATGATTAAATTAAAACTCCATAAAATGTAACACATTACAAGCAGAAAAAGTTAAATCAAAATAAAGAGCACTTTACGGTTTTCTGGGTAGTCAAACAGTACAGAAATTGAACATATATCTAATGTAAAATAATAAGGTCATTATTGTGTAAATATTAATTAATATCTTAACCTTTAATGTCCAATAAATAATCTAATCCTGCAATGTGTCTACTGCGGATAAACACATTGCGATATCGATGCTCAATTCATATATTGTTCAGCCCCATTACAAATGGTATGGTTGTGATTGTTATTTGATTACTATGTAAATGTATGAAAATAACAAAACAAGATATGCCAAGTCTGTTCACAACAGGATCTGAAGGCTGATTTATACCTTTCACCTCCGCTGACATTGCGCGCACTAGGGCTGCTTGATTATGGGAAAAATCATAATCACGATTATTCAAAACAATTGAATTCAAAATTATTCATCCATATATATATATATATATATATTTCCCAAATGATGTTTAACAGAGGAATTTTTCCACAGTATTTCCTCTAATATTTTTTCTTTTGGAGAAAGGCTTATTTGTTTTATTTTAGCTAGAATAAAAGCAGGTTTAAATATTTTGAAATCTAATTTAATAGCTCAATATTATTAGCCACTTTAAGCAATATATATGTTTGATTGTCTGCAGAAGAAACTACTGTTAGACAATGACTTGCATAATTACATTAATTAAGCCTTTGAATGTCACTTTAGGCTGAATATTAGTATCATGAAAAATATCTAGTAAAATATAATGTACTGTCATCATAGCACAGATAAGAGATCAGTTATAAGAAATGAGTTATTAAATCTGTTATGTTTAAACTGTGCTTTAAACATCTTCACTGAAACAAAAACACTTTAGCTACAAAAGCCCTTCAGTCAAGAGCAGTGAGGGATTTTCTCCTTTTTTTGTTTGATTAAAAATGAAAACAGGCGGCAGCAGGAATATTGTGTGCTGTCACTTTAAGAATAGTGCGGCTCTTATATGGTTTCTCTTTCACGTCTTTTGATTCTCAACTCGTTTGTTAACAACAAATGAGGGTTAATATGAGTAATCATTAAACACTGCGCTGACCCAGATTTGTATGCATTTCGTATTAATTATTAATTTATAATAATATTATTCAAGATTTTTAAAACTAATTATTTTATAAATTATTTAAATGATATAAAGATTTTCAGAACCTCTCAAGATTTTTTTTACAAATCAAACTTTGATGCATCACTAGCTTTTGTTCACATCTCTAACTGTTCTATATAGTACTTCTGTACTTATGTACTACTCTATTAAAGTTTATTAAATTTTAATGACAACAGAACATGGGTTGCTCTACAAATATATTTTTTTATTATGGCAAGAATAAAAGCAAAATAAATAGTACAAATACTGACGTTTTTATTTTTTTTATTTGTTAGATTTAGCTCACTCCACAATTCACACATTACTGTCTGGCTAGTCCTCTATTTAAATGCAAAAAAGGCAATAAGCATCCAGCATTCCTGACCATTATCACCAATAAAGCCAAAAAATAAGGCATCAGTATATTGTAAACCAATAAGGTAAAATATTCCTTTCCAGTTATTAAAGAAATAGTTTGGCAATTCATTTTAGTTTTATAATTGCAATATATCCAGCAGTGTAAATCCTATAAATGGTGGAAAAACATTCTGTGTGTATTAAAACCACATGGATCTCCATTTTTGCCACTGCCTCTCTTTTTGCCTTAACAAACTTATCTCTTAAGTTTTTCTAAACTTTACCAATTTTTTTTTTTGCAATTTCAAGTCAAGAATTATTGGCCATCTTATCTGGTTATCCCTATGATCACGCATAGACGGATCATAAAGATGTCTGTACCAAAATCTCTTCAAAGTGATTCTTTTCAACTCAAATGTAACACGGTGACGCACAAACTGTTCACTTGACTTTTCTCTCGAAATTTTGTGCGCTCATCGAACGGAAATTTATGGCAACTCAAGCAAACTGGCAGACCCATGAGTATAATCAGCCTTTTAGACCAAACACACAATACTTACCCACTTTTTTCCCTTATGTTTGTATATAATGTTTTAGTGCAAAAGCAATATATACAGGACATTATGGTAAAAACAGAAAGTCATACCATAGTGTCTACTGTCAATCATTATGTTTCACAATAAACACCTCCTAAAGTTAAGACAGGATGAAGCAACATAAGAACATAATATTACGCAATGAATGTACTTTTCATCTCCTCCCAAGCCTCTCAAAAAAAAAAATCCCAAACTCCTCAAAGATGCAGTCCAACATTAGGTTTTGGCGCCTGTAAAATGTACATAATCAAAGTAAAAAAATAAATAGTAATTTCCCAATAACAGAAGTGGTTCATCCCTGTTCTTCAGGGGCCTCATGTACTCGTAAACTAATTAATATGTGACGATAGAGGTCCTAAATTATTCAGCCAGCCCTTTGAATGTGATGAAGGGTCTGGCTGCTAGCTATTGCTGCACTTCAAATTCAATAAATAAAGCAAACGTATATTTAAATAAGTGAAAAACAGAAAAAACTTAAGAAAGCTAAAGCATATACACATAACATCAAACCTGTGATTTTCCAAAATAGAAAAGATAAAGTTTTACATTAGATGGATATTTTTAATGAGACTGAGAAAAACATTTGGATGTGGGATAAACTGGATTAATATATGAGGCACTTTAGATAACACTGTTTACATAAAGCCGTTACTATGCAAGTAGGCAATCAGCTTCATTTAGAGTCTCTAAAGAGTAAAGTCGATTGATCAAAGTCTTACTGGAAACTATATACCAAATTATTTGGTTGAAGCACTTCCGAGATACACAAAATGAATATGCCTGCCTCCTGATGGTCTTATAAAAGCAAAACGAAGCAGCAAGAAACTGAACGCCTATTGGAATCATTCATCCACAGATTCGACAAACAATCCTGATTGCAAACAGAGCTGCTCTACTGCAATCATGTAAAAATATTGTAATTTAAAAGCATTTAGCATGTCCTTACAGATATAAAGACTTTTAGCTACTTATGCAACAATCAACTTTTCAGCTTCCAGGGCTTTTTCTGCTACAGCCCCCCGTCTGTGGAATGGTCTGCCTTTACATATCAGGTCATGTTCTTCCCTTAGTGCTTTTAAGTCTCATCTAAAAAATCACCTTCTGTCTCTTGCTTTTTGATTGCAATTAATAAATTTTAATCTGTTTTACATATTTTGCGTATTTTTATATATAAGTATAGATTTTGTATGCTGGTCTTTTTGTAAAGCACTTTGGTCAACATCTGTTGTTTTTAAATGTGCTCTATAAATAAAGCAAACAAACAAGCAAACAAAACTTCTGATTTTAATTGTCTCTGAACTGAAAAACTCAGGCTCTGCATTTGCATTTATTTTCTTAATCCATTTGCAAACCCAGCATGCAAATCATATTCAAGGATCCACAAGTGCAATCCAGCCTTGATTATTAAGGTTATTTTTGCTCTCCATAATTGAAGCAGCAGATGTCATTCATCTGCATGAGTGCTTGTGAAATAATCAGTAAACTTGCTTGACCTTCACAATTAAACATGTAATAACACCGTTACTGGTCTATAAGAGAAGCGCCAGAAAAAATCTCAGCTGATCCACCATAGACGAACTTTCGGTTTTGTCTAAAGTGCTTTTGTTAGAAGTCAAACAAAAGAATTCTTGATGCGCAAAATACTGCAGCCGGGCTTTTGTCCGTTCTCCAAAAAATGTTTGACCTTAAGGAGAGCTAGTCACAAACCAACAAGCGATTTAAAACGCGCCCAGAGATGAAACATTCAGAATGAATCAGAACTGTGGCATGTAGAACATGTTTGTCTTCATTATTGGATAATGAGTGAGGAAATAATCTCTGAAACTCGCCAACAGTTTATGATCTAAACATCACTAACAATACGCTACCTTTCTAGGCTAAACCCGCTCACCTTCCCCCGTCATAGAAGAACAGACGGGGGTGGGAGATAGAAAACCACTGGTGGTAAATCATAAATGACAGCGGCTCTACAGAAGCTGATCACATTCCAGGTGAACAGTACACGGGAGCACGATTCCCGGATATGCAGGATGCTTTTAAAACATGCTGCTGAGGCTGATATGGAGCAGTTGTACAATCTATTGTACTCCCTCAAAGCCTAAAAGTGAAACATTTGTGTCCTTATCTCACATTCCTTGAATACAAATAGAGTTTTAACAGATTACAATCAGTCAAAGCAGTTTTTCTGTTTTCCCATCTCTGGGAATTCTTCACTTTGTTTGTTCTCGAGAGACTCTTGCTAGCTACGCATTTCCGTCACTGTTGGATAATTACATTTTATTCTAGATTCATATCTAATAAACATGATAGAGAAAAGTACAACTGGCATGTACTTGAAATGTACATTTTTGCTACATAATTTCAACTAATACTTAAAGACAGTGTGAGACATACACTAGCTCCTCCCTTTTAAAAAAACGGCCAATAGTGTTTAGTTTTTCATCACAGCACTGAGAGAAATGAAAAGCATCTTGAAAGGGGCGGGACATGCCTAATACTAGAGTGCGATTGATTGGTCAGAAGATTTGACAAGAAACTGAAGTATTAACCTTATTCTTCATATTAGAGCAGGCGCAACCATCAGATTCTTTTTGTCATTAGACTTACGATCTCATTCATTTCCATTGATGTTTAGATGTTAAAAACAGCTTGTTATGCTGCTTGATGTTGCTAACCAGTACTTTTCTATTATATTCTACTTTTTATGTATAATGTCATGAACACAGTTTCATGTAGAGAGAGTAGACCCACCATTTATGGTGTTTATTATTCCTAGTAATTTCCCCCCTATACAGGCAACTAAATCGAAAGTTCTGAAATGTTCACCAAACAACACACACTTCTGCATAACAGAATAGGTGAGGGATGAAAACGGTTTTCAAGGTATATCTCGGTTGAAAAAATTCAAACTTTTAAAACCGTCAAAATATTCTGCTATACTAAAGCTAACGTATATGTACAATTCTTTTTATTTACGTTTTTTTTTTCCTTCAGGACAACTGTATCTCCAGCAGAAAAGATATCTACAGATGCCACTTTAAATTGTAATAAAGTCAGAGTTTTTGAAACTGATGAAGACAGTAGACGTTAATGATTCCTTTGAATTATTCAGCCTGACATGTTTCAAGTTCCAAAATATTATAAATGTTTCCTAAAATAAAAGTTTTGTGTTCAAAGGGGTAAAAAAGGTTTAGTTTTTACCCAGTCATTTAAAAATAATATATTTTAGAGCAATAATCACAATACCGTGAAACTGTAATATTATTATCCAAGATTATCATATACCGTCAGAATCTTATACCGGCCCATGTCGATTGCAGAATAAGGTCAATAAGGTAACATCAAAAATGTTGTTGATCCATTAAGACAGAAGTGACAAACTGCAAGCTATGGATGTTTGTAATTTGTGAATTTAGTCATTCTAGCTTATAGATAAGCTTAAGTCTAACACAATGATACTAACATCTGAAAAATCTTTACTCTGATTTCATGGGGACTTTAATAATAATTATGAGAGGCAAGGCAATAAAAAACATCCAAGTTTTGAAATAAATTATCAAAATTAATTATGTAAAGTCTATAGGTGTTCAAATTGTACTTTATATAAAGATATAATTATATTATCTTTATGTAATATTTCTCTAATAGTTGTTTTAGATAGTAAATAGGGTAAAAGCGAGTAAAAGTTTCTTGAAGCTCTACCTAAAGAAAAAGTCAACTAAACCATTTTAACTTGCTGAATCTTTTAATCATCTTTTTAAACATATTTGGTTAGACATTCTCCCACACAACTGCTCCAAAATAGAAACTAAAGCAAAAGCAATTCTTATATTATGTGTTATCATTAATAGTGTTCACCCAACAACAGAGCTCTTTTAGCCAATAGCCATATGTCCACATCAAACACACTGAAAACAACAGTAATCCTAGGAAATACAGCAATCCTCTTCACATAGTGGAGAGAAAGGACAGGCACAGATGTCATTAGAGTCAATGTGCTAGGCAAATGTCGCCCAAATCTACAGATTTAGTGGGAAAACTCACACTAGAGGTGTTTGAGTTAGAATCTAATTGTCTAGAGGTATTTAACTTTGTTCTGTGGGTTAATACAAAATGATTTATAAGCATGTTTCGCCTTTTCTACGTCTGTTATTTCTACGTGCGTAATTTAAAAGAAAAAATGGTGGGATTCCTCAAATTGGAGGTAAAGTAGCTCACCATAAGTTCATGTTCAGTGCGGTGGACGCCCAGTTTCTTCAGTCCGATGGTCAGGTCGTTGACACAGATGCCTCCATCTCTGTTGACATCCAGGATCTGGAAGAGCACCTTCAGCCGATGCTCCTGCTCGGGTCCGCCGCAGACCGGGCACTGATGCGGGGAGTCGCAGGACTCATCATGGCCGTGCTCGGAGACCGATACTGCGGCCAGCGTGGAGCCTTGAGTCCGGCCACCCCCGGGGTCCGAGCCCTGATACTCCTCTGGGCGGCACTGGCAGAAAACACCACTGAGCAACGGGGAAACGATCGAGCTCCTCTTGTGCATTTCACACGCGCCAAAATCCAGACCAATTCAGCGGCTGGTAAAGCAGTTTCCCGTACAGTCTATCTGTCTCTTTCTCTGTGTGAGAGGGAACGCGAGCCTACGGCTGCGCACGCGATAGCTTTCACCCAAGAAGCGTGACAGACGTGCGTACAGATAAGCTTCCAAATATGTCCACGGAATTATCGATTATTTTGAGCCTTTTCCCTTCAACAATCTGCGTGATATGTTTTGGAGTGAGGTTAGATGGCTCGATCATTCACTCGCTATAGCGGCATTCCGGGCTCCCGGTCATAGTGATGAGCTGGAAGGAAGGATGTCCCGCCGGTACTTCGGGTTCTACTAAAGCGAAAAACGCAGGCGAATCGGCGTAATCCGGCCCATACATCGTTCCGAATGTCGTTTCGGGTCGAAATGCTGGAGTTTGTGAATTTTCAAAGGTTATCCGGTTTGAATTGGCGGTCTGAGTGACAGCTGATGCAACGAGAATGCCGGTACTTGGGCGGGCGAAATCTCGTGTTCGACAGGAAATGCCTTTGGAGTGGGAGGGGTTAATGATGCGATTGACCGACGCATTCAGTTACCAATCACACTCCAGCTTGTCTAGTCGTCACGCCTGTCTCATTCCCCATTGACCTCAAAGGGATAGTTTAGCGCTAATCTACACCAAGCTTTAAACAGTTAGCATTTCTGTTGAACGCATAAAAAGATAATTTCAAGAATGTTGGACACCGGTAGCCATTGGCATCGAGAAAAAAACCTATGAAAGTCAATGGCTACACGTTTTTAATATGTTTCAATATATCTATCTGTCTCTCTCTCTCTCTCTCTCTCTCTCTCTCTCTCTCTCTCTCTATCTCTCTCTCTATGTATATATATACATACAAACATACATACATATATATTCATTCATTCAATCATGCATTCTACCACTTTTCCGGGGCTGGGTCGCATGGGCAGCAGTCTAAGGAGAGAACCCCAGACTTCCCTCAGGTCAGACCACCTACATCCTCCAGCTCTTCCAGGGGGGTCCCGACTCCCGAGGCATTATGTGTTTCTTTATTTAACCAGATAAAAATAAAACGATTGAGATCAAGATCTCATTTACAAAAGTGACCTGGCCAAGAGGTCCGCAACACATGGCGTATGAAAAAAAAAATAATATTAATAATAAATAGAAAATTAAGATAATATAAAAATACAGTTTAGTTGTTCAGCTTTACCACATAAAAAATATGTTAAAAACACAGGTCAGCCAAGAGACAAAGTCCTTTCAGCTTGTCCTGGGTCTTCCCCGAGGCCTCTTACCAGTGAGACATGCCTGGAACACCTCGCTAGGTAAGCATCCAGGAGGCATCCAAAACAGATGCCCGAGCCACATTAGCTGACTTCTCTCGATGTGGAGGAGCAACGGCTCTACTTCGAGCTCCTCCAGGGTGACAGAGCCCTATATATGAGGATGCGCCCTGCCACCCTGTGAAGGAAACTCATTTCGGCCGCAAATATCCGAGATCTTGTCTTTTCGGTCATGTCCCAAAGCTCCTTTTTCCGGTGGCGTACCAAGGCCTTGGACTTGGAGGTGCTGATGATTTTCCTCCCAGCCACCTCACACTCTGCAGCAAACCGCCCCAGTGCATGCTGAAGGTCCATGTTCGATGAAGCCAACATAACAAAGATGAAATCCTGTGGTCCCCGAACCGGACCCTCCAGCCTAAGGCAGCGCTTTGAAACTCTGTCCATAAAAATTCTGAACAAAATTGGTGATAAAGTGATAACCTATCACCCAAGCTGAGGTCATTAAGGTAGTTTGCAAGCTCCGCAGTGGCAAAGCAGCTGGGGTGGATGAGATTCACCCTGTGTGTCTTAGGTCTCTGGACGTTGTGAGGCTGACTTGGCTGACCCGTCTCTACAATATCGCATGAAGGTCAGGGACAGTACCTCTGGACTGTGCAACTGGGGTGGTGGTACCAATTTTTAAGAAAGGGGGACCGGGGAGGGTACTCCAACTATAGGGGGATCACACTCCTCAGCCTCACTGAAAAAGTCTAGATGCCAGGGTACTGGAGAGGAGGTTCCGGCCGATGGTTGAACCTAGAATCTTGGGGGAACAATGCGTTTTTTGTCCAGGCCATGGTACACTAGATAAGCTCTATACCCTCACCAGGGTGCTCGAGGGTTCATGGGAGTATGCCCAACCAGTCCACATGTGTTTTGAAGACTTGGAGAAGGCATTCGACCGTGTCCCTCGTGGCATTGTGTGGAGGTTGCCTTGGGAGTTTGAGGTTAGAGGCAGATTTGTTCCCAATGCATGTTGGACATATATTGTCACCTATATATATATATATATATATATATATATATATATATATATATATATATATATATATATATATATATATATATATATATATATATATATATATATATATAATTATAATTACATAGATTTCGCAGCACAAAACGAAGAGCAATCAAGGAATTTTTAGTCCATCTGCATTATACGTTTCTGCTGTAACAATACAGCTGAGATGACTCTACCCAGCAATTACAAGTAATATTTAAAAAATATATACAGTTAAAGTCAGAATTATTAGCCCCCCTTTGATTTTTTTCTTTTTTAAATATTTCCCAAATTATGTTTAACAGAGCAAGGAAATTTTCACAGTATGTCTGATAATATTTTTTCTTCAGGAGAAAGTCTGACTTGTATTTTTTCAGCAAGAATAAAAGCAGTTATTAATTTTTTAAACACCATTTAAAGGACAAAATTATTAGCCCCTTTAAGCTATACATTTTTCGATAGTCTACAGAACAATCCATCTTTTTACAATAACTTGCCTAGTTAACCTAGTTAAGCCTTTAAATGTCACTTTAAGCTGTATAGAAGTGTCTTGAAAAATATCTAGTCAAATATTATGTACTTTCATCATGGCAAAGACAAATAAATCAGTTATTAGAAATGAGTTATTAAAACTTTTATGTTTAGAAATGTGCTGAAAAAATCTACTGACTGTTGAACAGAAATTGGGAAAAAAATTAACAGGGGGTCTAATTCAGGGGGCTAATAATTCTGACTTCAACTGTATATGTATATAATAATTAAAATATCTGATTGAATTTCCTTTAAATATTAAAGTACGCTTCATCAATAATGATTTTCAGTCTATGAACACACATGAATATGCATTTATGTGTGTATATACAGATTGTTTATGCTGTGTGCTGTTAAAATTGTGAATGATACTCCAGTGTACTAAAAATAGCTGTCATAAGTACAGATAAACCTGTTTTTGCGACTCAGACTCCAATACCTTACAATAAGGGTCAAATCACAAAATTTATTTAGGAGAGACACCTGGTGGAGAAACCATGCATACTGCAATTTTCTGTGTTCAGAGCTAACATTTTTGAGTTTTTTTTTAAAACTCTGGGTATTACTCTTGTAACATTTTTCGAATAATGAAGGCCATCACAAGTTGAAACTCTGCATCTCTGCAAACTCATCTCTGACAGATTAATCAACAGCAGACTGATTTTGCAGGCAGCTTGAAAGACAGAATTTGATAAACTATTAAATATGTTTGCATGCATTATATTTTCAAGATCAAGTTGGTGTGTAAATTATTGTTACAAGGAGCATGTTTCATTTATTAATGTTTTTGTAACAAAGGATTAGTGGAAAAAAATCTACCTATTAAAGTAAATATAACTGTGGTAGTAATTCTGATAAACTGCATATTTGTTGTAGTTTCCAGTAGACATAAAAAGTACAACATAAAAGTCTCCAGTACATAATAGTCCATTGCAATAATGGTAATATTAACACTTACCTTCATTCCTTATAGTACTGCAATCCTGTACTGATGTTGGGAGTTATAAAAAAAAATGCTGTTAGTATTATTTTTTAAAGGAAATGTTGCATCATATAATTAATTTATATCACAATTACTAGCTAAAAAAATAATTAGTCAACATTGGAAAACTAAACAATCATTGTTGGTTGTAATATAATATATGATTATTGAAACTGTGGCTAGCTTGGAAGAAGATTGGATCTTATTTGAAGTTGTTGTCATCTTTTATTAATACTTTCTTTTCTTATTGAGAAGTAATTAATTAATAATATACAATGTATTATCTCACTCTCTATCTCTCCTTTTATCAGTTTTTTTCTGTTCTTGTGTGTAATACTAATTTGATATTCTTTTATTCTGTTGAAAACCCTTGAAGGCAGAATTTTATCAATTTTATGCTGTATTAATGCTAATTGTGTTGCAATAAAACAAACAAACAAATAAACAAACAAATAAATAAATAAATAAATAAATAAATAAATAAATAAATAAATAAATGAATGAATGAATGAATGAATGAATGAATGAATTAATAAAGTGGTTTGGCTTTCCTAAATGTCAACAACACTTCTGTGTTTTTCTTTGTGAACTCCCGTTCAATTTTAGTCATGCAGCTATGACTCAGTGGACAATCCCTGTAGGAAGGCTTAATAAGAAACATCAAATAAAAGCAGTAATTTTCCCCCATGGGCGAGGCAGTGGCGCAGTAGGTAGTGCTGTCGCCTCACAGCAAGAAGGCCGCTGGGTCACTGGTTTGAACCTCAGCTCAGTTGGTGTTTCTGTGTGGAGTTTGCATGTTCTCCCTGTCTTCGCGTGGGTTTCCTCCGGGTGCTCCAGTTTCCCCCACAGTCCAAAGACATGCGGCACAGGTGAATTGGGTTGGCTAAATTGTCTGTAGTGTGTGTGTGGATGATTCCCAGAGATGGGTTGCGGCTGAAAGGGCATCCACTGCGTAAAAAAAACTTGCTGGATAAGTTGGTAATTCATTCCGCTGTGGTGACCCTGGATTAATAAATGGACTAAGCCGACAAGAAAATGAATGAATTTATTTTCCCCCATTGTTCTTCAAGTTTTCAAGTTTCCTCTTAGCCTGCAATTATCTTATTTATACAACACTTCTGTCTGGTTCTCGAATCTGGGTAATAGCAGATATCAGAACTCGTACAGCCTCTTCACTCTTGTGTATTACTTTGCCCATATGAGTGACATGCAGAGGACTGCAGTTAGAGACAAATATTGCAGCTGTTGGACAACAAAATGTACTTTTGAGGCTTTTTGTAGGCAGGAATGTTGTTGCTTTGTAGCACAGCAAATACGTTTGACGTTGTCCACCCACAAGATGGTGACAGAGACCGCATGATAAGCCCTTAGAGAAGAAAAAATCAGCATAAAATTTCAAACTACTTGATCAAATCATTATAAATCTAAGAAGTGACATTCTAAGTCAATTTTTCTCTTTTGTATGTTGCAGGGTTTTTCTGACATTTTTGCTGTTCTGACATCAGCTGGAGAAGAAAATAGTTCCTTGTACAAAAGGATTTGGAGACTCCTTGTTTGATTTTCTTCTTTTTATATGCACTATCATGCCGTTGAACTGTTGTATAAACGCAATATCACACTCAGTGCGATGTGACTTTACATCGTCACTGGTGGTTCTCTAAGGCACTCGGCCCACAGACTTGTGTCAACACAGGCCTCCCACTAGTGCCGATATACAGCCATGTTGCACTGCTACTCATGATATTGCTCATATAGGTTGTTTAGGATATAGCTACATTTCACAGATACAAATCATGCCCCCCTAAACTTATACTTGCTTTTTACAGGTCTTCATAAAATCATTTAACTTCTTCTGTGTACCATCGTTTACAATTCACCTTACATCTCACCATTATTCCCAGAATATAAAGCAATATTGCGTTAAATTTCCATCCCTTAGTTATTAAGGAATAAAGCTAATTTACTCAAATTTGTAAATTTCTCCCTTTCCCCCCAACATTCAGCTTGTTATATTTATTTAATATAGAAAGTTCACAAATGGAAAAAAGTATAAAAATGCTAATAGGAAGTGACAACATACACTTAGATATACTGTAGTTACTAATATGGGCGTACTGAGGACGTATCAGATATATCTTATGTGTTGATAGTGCACAAGTGTTAGTACCTGCCGGGTAATAGTAACTAGTGTTAGGACTTTGGTTAGGCATCTTAAGGTTAGGTTATTAGCAGCAAATTTGGACCGTATGCCTACGTCGACATGTAAACTACAACACAGGTGTCAAACTCAGTTCCAAAAGGGCCGCAGCTCTGCACAGTTTAGTTCCAACCCTAATTAAACACACCTAATCAAACTAATTGAGTCCTTCAGGCTTGTTTAAAACCTACAGGTAAGTGTGTTGGAGCAGGGTTGGAACTAAACTGTGCAGGGCTTCGGCCCTCCAGGAATTGAATTTGACAACTGAACTACAACATCGTTAGCATATGTCCGGCCACAAGATGGCGCTACGTGTATTTTAGACAAAAACGATGCATTTCTCCCTCAGCACAAACGCGCGAAATTGTCATTATTCACAACTCTTGTGATTCTCCTTGACAACGTGAACATTTATTTTCGGCCACAGTAGGAACTGCTAATGGTATTTAGGCTTCTGGTGAATCAACGAAGCCGGTATCTTAACCTACGTTAGAGTATAGCAGTATTTACCGCGTCTGAACTCAACATGTTAGTCGTTTGTCGGCGTTATAGATATGTACGTAGTAGTTTTGCGGTTTAGCGGATGTAACGGGAGTTGGACACGCTCTCTGTGACTGCTGGCTGTATTTAGGGAAATCCACGCGTCCATGGAGGCGGCGCTTACTGAGTTCACTAAATAGACGGAGAGACACTTTCAGCGCTCAGCAGTCAGCTTTTCACTCAACGCCAATCAGTTGATTTTGATACGGTTAACGTAAACTCTGGTTAGTAGTAATTATATGATGGGACGTTTTCTAAGTCATCCCGTCCACTGATTCCTGTTCTGGCTGCCACATGAAAACGGCTCGTCGACGTAAGTATTCAGCTGTCTCTACTCTAATTTTCAGCAACTAACGTACATTGGAAACAGCAGGCGACTGCTTTCGATTAGTACAGAGAAAATATAAACAAGTCATCTCTCCAAATGTTTTCAGTAACTCTTTAGGAGCACAGTAACTTTTTCGTGATTTTGTGAAGGGTGTCAGTGTCCCAGGGATCTTTACACCTGGATATAATGGACCTCTTCAAGGTAACTAACTCTCTGGGTATTGTGTTTGCTTTTCAGTCGAGACTGTAGCTTTCTCACAGTGCTGCCCAATAAAGTGCTTTTAAGGTGAGTTGTTATATCGTTTCTAATGCTAAATTAATTTAGGCTCAGTCTTTTTTACCCTGACTGTTTTACACCAACCCTGCTTCACTTCTCTCAGAGATGCTGAACCAAAGCACATTCATTGAGGACTTTCAAGCACCAGATTAAAGGAAACGCAGCCTGAATTTGTCTACCTCCATCTTCAGTTATCCACAGTCTCAGAAGAAAAAAAACATGGCGTTTTTAATGAAAAAGAAGAAGTTCAAGTTTCAGATACACTTCACCCTGGAGGAGCTCACGGCTGTGCCGTTTGTGAATGGGATGCTCTTCTGCAAAATCAGACTGTTGGATGGTGGAGACTTTTCCATTTCTTCATCCAGGTAAGATCTGGGACTTTCTCTGACTCTGATTGGGTCTTGCACAGAGTTGCTATGGTAGTCATGGTTTCTGCCAGACGAAATAGTTGCATTTAGGCATGGGACGATAACTGTTTTCAAGATTTGTAAAAGTCAAGGATTTAAAACTGTCATTTTTTTGTAAGTTCCTAAGGTATGTGTAAGATTTTTTTTGTTTTTTAGGACAGCAGTATCTCCAGCAGAAAAGATATCCAAAGATGTCATTTTAAATTGTAATGAAAACAGGAGAAGTCAATGATTCATTTGAATTATTTAGTCTGACACGTTTACCGTAAATAAAATATATTGGGTTTTTAAAGGGAAAAAGTTTTAGTTTTTTACCCAGACATTTAAAAAGAATATATTTTAGAGCAGTAACCACAATACCGCAAAACCATGAAACCGTAATATTTATATCCAAGGTTGTCATACCGTCAGAATCTTTTACCGGCCCATGCCTAGTTGCATTGAGGTAAAGTTGATTTTATATTTGCACATTCGTTCATTTAACGCCCCCTACAATATTTACTACGCTCATTTGAATATTCAGTCTGAAGTCATATGTAAGTTTGACTTCAAAACAACATTAGCACTGTTAAATTGACTGAACAATGTTGTACTTTGATAGTCTCTGGTTGCTAATAAGATTTTACACTTGTTTCACTTAACTGTGGTGCTGACAGGTTTTATTTCGATTGAAACCTAGGTTATGTAGGTTTAAATATTGATGGATTATTGTATCTGTTTAAAGTGTAGCATCTGAAAATTAGGGCTGCACAATATATCGTTTCAGCATCAATATCGCAATGTGATCATTCGCAATAGTCACTCTGCGGGTATACTCAATGTTAAGTCTGGATTATAATTGATGATTTACATGCGTTTTTTTCAGACCTGTGACTGTGTGAGGATTTTATTTATGTAGCATTTAGGCAAAATAAATTGTACTGCTTTAACTTTAATAGCAATGAGTATTTTAAACAATTTACTCAACGAAAATGACATTATTTTACATTTGACTATTCAATTACTGTTTAACTAAATACTGTTTGAGTACGCAGGAAAACAAACACCGTTTATTTCAGTGTTTTTTTTTTCTTTATTGTAGTTATGTAGCTTGTATATTGTTTATTATATTTTATGCCCTACAGAATCCTCCCAATCCATCTTATATTATAAATTCTTTCCAAATAGAGGATTCAGGTTATCTGAAATTCCTTATTGCAATATATATTGCAGAGTAACAAAATATCACAGTGTTAGATTGTTCCAGTATCGTGCAGCCCTTCTTAACATAGGTGAAAAGCATTGTTTGTATATATTACTGGAGATTTGGTAAAGGTTTCGTGAAGAACCCTTTCGTTTTTTCCCCCTTCTGCCCACCCTGAAGCTCTGAACAATTTTGGCGACTGTTTAAAATGCATTGAGAAGACCACACAGGTTGGTTTGGGGGTAAACAGGTCTCTAATCAAAAGCCAAGACATTTTTTAGAGGTCAGGGTCAAACCAGTATGCCATTCTTTACACTGTTCAGCTGGGTAAAGGATGTGCTCTTTAATCATTGCATAGAGAAAGCCTGAAGTGTGCAATCATGTCCATTTTCATGAATTCTTTGGTTTGTGACTAATTCTAAACGCATTCCTGCACTTGGACTGTGATTTAAAATGATGGTGCACAGATGTCAGTGGAAGGGTTGTTTATAAATAGAGGCTTAAGTCCTTAGTAGGTTAGACTCACAGTTGGGCAAGTCTAATCAGACACAGCCTAATTAGAACAATGAAGGTGCATTCGTAAATCTGAGTGAATCAGCAGTAAGAGCTATGATTTGACTCTGATTGCATGAGGCTTGTTTCCATCAAGTTTTTTTTTTTTCATTTCCTGGATTAAAAACTAGTTTACTTGCTAATATAGATAACAAATAGAGATAACTGGTTTTGTCATTTTTCTTGTAATCAATATTTATACTTTCTTACTGGTAGCCCCAGACAGAATCTGCGGATATTTTTTGTTATTTCTGCACCAAATTTAGTAAAAGATCTGTAGATTTATGCTTAATTATTTTGGAGTATTGTTACTAAAACATAATAAATAAAATAATAGCATTTAAACTTTTATCTGATGTTTACAATGCAAATTCAAAGTCTATCATAATATAAATCTACTAAAAGACAGACAATATTACATTACAAATTGTATTGTAAATAAATCAAAAGAACACTTTCATATTAGTCAATAATATTTCTGAAATTAAAAACAGAATAAATATAAATGGACACACATTTACACAAGTAAATAAATAGACTCGATGGGCTAAAAATCTGTGGATTTCTGCATGCACAGATTCCGTGTGGGCCACCTTATAGGATATCAAATATGTATTACAATAAAATTATAGTAATGTGTAAACACACAACAGTTTGGAAATGCTACAAGGCCACATTTAATATTAATAAATTCAATTAAACAAGTCATTGGGAAATTATTATTTCAACTTAAGTTATAACTTCAGCATTTGGTGTCATGTGATACTTTAGAAAATATTATTAAATATTTATGCTTATTTTTTGTTAAAGAAACATTGCTCATTTTTATCAAAGCAGTTTTCTTCAAAATACAAAACAAAAGCAAATAAGCTGTAAAAACAAAATGTGATCATTTAAAATATAGCTATATTTTAATTAAATAAATGCAATCTTTATTTAAATTTTTTTTTAAACGTGGATATAAAAAAAATTGAATAACACCAGCTGTGTGCAATGTTGGAATCAGTAAAATCCATGTCATCAAAATCCCATTGGTTTCCTTAAGAACAGATTAGTTTACTAGTATTTCAGATCCAATAATTCATGTAGCCATTTTCAATATAACTGCAAGTTAAAATCTTGTTCATTGCCCTCCACAGAAAACACAAGAAACGGTAGCAGTGGAGGCCCAAAATGTGTCTGTCTATTTGAAGCCTTCTTGTGTTGTGAAGTTGTTTTTAGTGGCACATGACTGGGGGTGGTGTATTGTGTGGGCACATTAACTTGCTAGCGGTGCCAGGCACAGTGAGTGCCCTCGTTCTGGTGCACTGAGTTGCCCTCTGCATTCATTCTGCACAATGCCTTGTGTATCTGATGTGAGGAGGCAGGAGAGGGTTATGTCATGAATGTCCCAACACCATCATTCCTCAGGACCGATGGAGAGATTAGATTGGATTTGTGTGGTACTTTTCAACAGAGAGAAAGTGAAAAAAACAAGAAGGAAGATAGAAACTGAAGATGGAATGCATGCAAGATGGATATTTGATCGAGAAGTAATGCACAAAGGAGAACATCAGGGTAAGAGAGAGATGGAAAGCAAAGAACAGGACAGAGACTTCAGTGATCGTCCAAACAGAGAGGCGTTTGTCTGACTAGTTTCCCTCTGCCCTCCTCCCCTCGCTCATTCTTTTCTCTCACTCTCTCACGTTTCTTCATCCTTCTGGCTTCTTTATCAGTGTGGACTGAGCTTATGGAGCGAATGATTGACAAGTTTTAACTCTCATAGTCATGACATACCAATAGTACCCCAGATTTAGTTCTAGAATCTGTAAATATTTGGAATAAAATACTTTTGCGGACTTTGCTTTTCTGGTGATCATGTACAGTACATGCAAAGATATGTTTATGGGGTACTTTGGCATGGGCTGGTATAAGATTCTGATGATATGAAAATCTTGGATAAAAATATCACAGTATATATTTCACAGTATGATGGTATTGTGATCTTTTTTAGTTTACAAAACACAGATTCTTTTAAAAGTTGAAAAGGCATCTTTGGATGTCTTTATTTACTTTGGATATAAAGTAAGCCACTGCAACGATCAGGTGCATAGCACATTGGATGCAAATAGCAGCATAGGAGGTTGGTTTTATAAGTGATTTTTTTTATTTTTATTTTTTTATTTTTTTAAGTTTGCTGAATCATGTGCTGACCAGTAGTTTTTGTTGTGGAGGGTCCTCTGCTGGAGATGCTGTTGCCCTAAAAAACAAAATCAAATAATTGTTAAAAAAAAAAAAAAAACACTTGCAAATGCCTTAGGAAAGGTATAATTTTTTTGTTTTGCGGTTTTAAAACATTAACTTTTCCAAATTGTATTAAACCTTAAAAATGGTTATCATCCCATGCCTAAGGGGTACATTATGACTCGTTCCCACTGACTGGTACAGTATGGTATGGTTCGGGTCGGTACGGGTCACCTTTATCAGGCTTGCATTTCCACCACTATGGGTACCCTTTTGGTGGGCGTGGTGTACGACATAAAGTTTAAGTCAACGTCATGCTCGCTCGAATAAATGTCAACAGTAAAGCTGTACGGGTCGTTCACATATCATATTGAGCAGCACATCTCACAAAACAGATGCTTTACACACAAATACTTGTTTATAAATGTTTATTACTAACTTTTCTATGAACATGATTTGATTATAACTGCAGATCAATGAAATAGCCTACTGTAATGTCTGCAATTATTTAAATAAATGCAACATGTGTGACTTACTGTCTCCGATATATTATTAATTACAGAAAAATTACACACAGCAAACATTTAGTTCTTATTTGAGTTCAAAAACACATGCAATATAGCCCACATCAGTGCAAACCTCTCATCTGTGTCTGTAATCTTAACCAGCACATGTAAGCTCTTTTAGAGAGTCATTTTGTCATTCCCAGTTCACTCTCGCTCTTGTCCTTTTTTCTGAATGGATCAGATGACGGGGACACTTCAATAATCACACACACACACACACGCACGCTATCTTCATCAGCTCAAGAAGTTTGTTATATCAAATATAGATGCGGATGTGAGCTCCCAGAAGAAAACGAATACCGCTCGCACTTTTAGACGGGCTCGTAAAACAACAACAGGACACGGCAGATTTTTCTTCTTGGCTGTGTGTCTGTTCGTGTATACGATAAGGTTTGTTTGAGCCCGGGTCATCCCATTATTATATGCATATAGTATTTTCATGTAATGTCTCGGCTTTGTATTTAAAAAAAACATGGCGGTGCCTTTGTTTACGTTCTGTGTAGCTCCATAAGCTCGTGACGTATCTCTGTAACCAATCAGCGTTCAGCTTTACGTGTAGCTCCACCTCTTGGTACCCTTTCTTCAGTTTGGTACCCTTTCGAAAGGGTGCCGAAAAAGTGGTACGATACGTTTTTTTGGTACGCTTTTTGACAGTGGACTTGGCCATAAAAGCGTACCGAACCGTACCGTACCACTCAGTGGAAACGGGCCATTAATTCAATTCAATTAAATTCAGCTTTATTTGTATAGCGCTTTTACAATGTAGATTGTGTCAAAGCAGCTTCACATAAATGGTCATAGTAAATGGAACAGTGTAGTTCAGATTTTAGTGTTTAAGTTCAGTTCAGTTCAGTTTAGCTCAGTTCAGTGTGATTTAATCATTACTGAGAGTTCAAACACTGAAGAGCAAATTTATCGATGCGTAGCTTTACCAATCCTGAACCATGCGAGCCAGTGGCGACAGCGGAGAGGGAAAAAAAACTTCACCTGATGGGAGTGAAGGAAAAAAACCTTGAGAGAACCAGACTCAGTTGGGCACGACCATTTTAGTTTCTCCGCTGGCCAAAAGTCTTGTGCAGAGCTTCAGTCGCCGTGGTAGAGGCTGGAAGATGGCCTCAGCGAAGACTCGTCTGTCCCTGGAGCGTTAGAGAAATGTGCACCCGGCTGCTCTTGTGCTTTGATCAGTGTGGCAACAAACCAACCTTGCACGGCACAAACCATTGAAAAATATGGGTTTCATAGCGCAGCACTTTTCACTTCCTGTGTGAAAGCCGCTTCACACTGCAGTACGCATCGTACGCAATAACCGGTTTCAAGGTTTACAGCGGTTTGGAAAAAAAATCTGTTATACCGTTCCTAAGGTATATGTTTTTTTTAAGTGTTGTAAAGTAATGTGGTGTTTTTTTTATTTTTACTCGGATATTTAAAATTGCTTATTTTAGAGCAGTAATCACAACACTATGATGTTTTTTTCCAAGGTTATCATACCGCCAGAGACTTACACAGGCCCATGCTGTGCAGTGACTGATCCTCTCATTTTCATTCATTTATTTATTTTCCTTTAGCTTAGTCCCTTATTCGCCACAGTGGAATGAATGACCAACTATTCCAGCATATATTTAATGCAGCTGATGCCCTTCCAGCCTCAACCCAATAGTGGGAAACACCTATTCACACACACATTTATACACTATGGTCAATTTTGTTTACCCAATTCACATAAATTGTCTTTGGACTGTGGGGGAAACCGGAGCATCCGGAGAAAACCCACGAGAGCACCAGGAGAACATGCAAACTCCACACAGAAATGACAACTGGCCCAGTCGGGACCAGTGACCTTCTTGCTGTGAGGCTGCAGTGCTAACCACTGAGCCAATATGCCACTCTGTAATTTTCTTATTAATAAAAAGAATGCAACATATTTTAGAATTCCTAGAGATTTGTTTAAAGAATTGGTCTTTTTACAAACTTACTGAAATTTATCTTAAGAAATTTTCTTTGCTTCCTTAAGATTTTCATAGCCAGTAGAGCATGAATATCAGTGAGTGAGATCTCGCCAGTTTAAGCTGATATCAGTCTCGTTCTGCAGCATTTTCAGGTTTGCATTTAATCTGGCAGAAATTGGATCAACATGGTGATAACACCTCCTCTGAGGTGCATGGCTGATAAGGACGTGAACATAGAAGTCATTAATTTTCAGGGGCTGTTCAGGCTTGCTGAGCGGAATAGAAGGCAGTGGAGCCTGAAGGAAAACAGAGTGCTGATGGGCTGCTTTATATGGTTGGTCTGCACATATGCGGGCAGTTATAGGTCCACTTAGTCATTTAAAATCAAGATATGCCATCATGAATGTATATGGTCATCACAGCTGTTGGGTGACCATAATTGTTTTGGATGCTTTCTGTTTGTGATTACAGCATATGATTTTGAAAGAGTAGTTTGAGTTTTAAATGATTCTTTTCACAGACTTTTCTAAGGTGTATCATTACAGTGGTAGAGGTTATACAGCAGTAGTTGCTAAGGCAACTGTTAGAGAGAGAGAGAGAGAGAGAGAGAGAGAGAGAGCGAGGTGTGTGTGCGTGTGTGTGCGTGTGCGTGTGCGTGTGCGTGTGCGTGTGCGTGTGCGTGTGTGTGTGTGTGGCCAAGTCTCTTCATTGAAGTCAGTTTTTGATGAAATTGCTCTATAATTGTAATCATTACAGGGGTGCTCATCCCTCTTCCTTCCTGCTCTGTTCCTCCTGCCTTCCACTAATGATAAACACTCAAGCAGCCCTGTGCGTCTGATTCACAGGAGTTAATTTCTGCACAGACCACCATCTATGATTTCATAGTTTTAATGATCTTTTTATTTTTATGAGAACAGGGATGCACACACCAGCATGCCATGCAGTCAGGCCATTTTGGGCAAATTAAAACCATACCTGCCTTGCTCATTAATGAAGGCTTGGTTGTTTCCTTGATGGGACAATGAACATTTCCATCATAATAACTATGTAAGGTGCCAGAAAGATATTTTGAATGCTAGAAAGAGTTCAAATAAATAGTGTTCTTTTCATGTTTATATTCATTGAAATATCCTGGTAAAAAAAACAATCATGATTTCCACATAAAATGTTAAGCAGTAAAACTGCAATATTTATAATGAATGATAATAAATCATTTCTGAAGGATCATGTGACACTAAAGACTGGAGCAATGGCTTCTGAAAATTTTTCTTAATATTTTTAATTCTGTAAACATTTACAATATTAATGTTTTTACTGTATTTTTAATATTTATTAAAATATTATTTTAGTTAAATATGTTTTTCACCAAACATATTTAGAAATTGAAAAATAATGCAATTAAATTCAAGCAAAATATTGCAAAAAAAATTACAACCTACAAAATTTCAACTAAATTTTTAAATTTTATTTCACTTTTTAAAATTTGTATTGAATATTTTTCTCTAACATATAAATTTGGGTGCACTAGTTTTTGGACTGTTATGGTAAGTTAATTTGTTTAGATAAGCTTCAGATTTGGTTTTAGTACTGACTAATCTAATGTTTATGCACAAATATATTGTATAGCTTCCTATTTAAAATATGAATTTAATAGAGAGATTTGTGTACTTGTATGCTCAGCACTGTAACTGACCTTCGGTTCATAAAGTCATATTTGATCTTTTGGTGCTGATTGTTTTTCTTAAACGCACAAAGAGAAAGCTGAAGAAAGAAACAGCATCCAGTTTCTCTCAGTGTTATGGGGAACATGCCAGTTTTGATAAATCGAGCAAAACCTCATTCTTGAGATTCCATTGAAAGAGTTACACCCCAGAACAGACACACTGATTATGCTAATGAACAATGCGAGATTATGAAAACAAATCAATCTCTTTTCGTTGCTACAACCCATTCGTGCGCACGGCTGTTTGAGTTTGGTATCTTAGCAACAAGGTACCAAACCACTGAAAAAAGTGACACTTGATATACAACCCACTCAAGCAATTGTAAAGCCCATGCACACCTTTAATGAACATGTAAGTTAAGATAAAAGAAAGTGAGTAGTTTCCACACCTTTCCTTGTTAAATCTAAGTATGACGCTGGGATTTGGTTATGGCACATTTGTTAGTTGTGCAACTGACTGATAAGCCGTTCTATGGCTGGTTTATTCAGGTTTCTCATACGCTCAAGGACACATTAATGTCAGTATTACATCTATCATATATATTACATGTCTTATCGTTAACTGCAGATGCAGTTCAAGCTATAATATTATATTAGGTTGTTATCTCTTCCCACAATCCACCACATAAACACAAATTGTCTATTCACTGCAGGTTTTATGGTCGATGTGTCTGTTTTGCATTACAATCATGAAAGGTCTTCCCGGACCTGCTTGTCCCATTGTCTTACACACACACACACACACACACACACACACACACACAGAGTGATATTTGTAGATTGCTTTCAGAGTTTCTCAGGGTTCAGAAGGTCAGTTCTTCCAGCGACTCTGTGAACCATAAGGCTGCTAGTTCAGTTTCTGGCATGTGCCGCCGGGTTGCTTACGCAGCACGTGTGGGCAGAGGCCAGAGGGACAAGGGTCTCATCCTGTACCAGCCGCTGTCTATACGGGCTGCTTAGTGAGATTAGCAGCTGATTCTCAGCGGTGCACCTGCTCTCAGCGGGGACAGACTGAGGCTCCTAAACCGCCTCCTGTAAACACTTCATGAGACAGATTGCTGTGAACAAACAGATGTAGGTAAACAGTTGGGCTGTCTTGCAAGTAAACAACTGGACTTTGCACTCACTGTCTGCTGGACATCAGCTACTGTTTTACAGAGATGCAGTAGTCATTTATTAGTGGGTCTAAACACTGCTGTAAAGTTATATTTGAAAGTGTGAGTTTTGTTGAGGAGATTTCTGTTCTGTTAAACTTTTTAAGCAATTAAAATTTACACTTATCACATGGTTGATTATAAAACTGGTATAAAAATTCCTTCGACTTGCACTTGAGTGTGTTTTGATGTACAACAGTCTTCTTGATAGCTATCATGGGTTAAGTGTACTTTACTGTAAATAAAAATGTAATGGCAGGGATCAGTAATCTTTATAATCGCTTACAGAAAAATCCAAACTTCTCTTTTAATGTTTTAATATGAGATAAGAATATAGGTATTAAATATTATTCTACTGGGATTTCTAAAACTCTAGCAACACTTTTGTTCTAGTAGACCTTAAATCTATGTATTTTATTTATTTTTAAATAATTTTTGATAGGTCAAGTGAAGATCTTTTCTAACTGGGATATTTGAAAAAAATCCTTAGCATTTAGCTCTGTACAAGACTAAAATTTCACACATAATGGTCTTAAAAATGTCTTAAAGTAATAAATTTAACCTGGTGAAAGCCGTTGAAATCCTGATATAGGTCAGAAAGTATACTCATTCACTTGTTAAAAATAGTTAAAACTTTAATATCCAAAATATTTTTAATTACATTTTATTCAATATAATTCAATTAATTAAATATAATTGAATCTGCTTTATGGCAAAGATGAGTTTTCAGCTGCCATTCCTCAGTGTTTCTTAAAATCCTTTCCAAGAAAATTTGAATAAAAGAAAGTTTAACCTAAATAATAACAGCATTTTATTGAAATGTAAATCTTTTGAAACATTGGTAATGTCTTTATTTTTACTTTAGATGAGCTCCATTTATTCTTTAATAATAAAAAAAATAGCTACTCCCCAAAAAAAAAAAATAAATAAATAAAAATATCAAGGTAGGTTTTAATATCATTAAATATGTACAATAAACTGAATAGAATAAAATAAATATACAGTAACTTAATAAACAACATTTCAAAGACAGAACACTAATAAGTTTAGAAAAGTTTAGTGTCACAGTGCTATAATGAAGCAGCAGTAATAAAATCTACAAAATACTGTATATACTGTAAATCACTGACTGATGGTAGTGGGCAATAAGGATTTTTTTGTGGCTGTTAGTGGTGCACCAAGACATAAGTCCAAATCCCTCATTTACTCATGAATTCCTGAGTCTGTGGGCATATTGTGGGAAAATATGGAAGAAACTGGGAGACGGATAAAAATTGAGCTCCATCTGGAAGTGAGTTTCTCTCACACAGAAGTAGGTTAAATGAAGTCCTGGGGGAACAGAGGGGTGGAGGGACAGAGGGAACGAGGACAAACTTTACTTCGCAAAACATGACTGGCCCTTTTCTGTCTGTTACTAGAAAAAGTTTTTGATTTAATGCTTGTTTTACGCCAAACCTCATTTTTTCTAATTGTTCAAATTCACAGATTTGTCCAATCGTATGTGTAAGGCTTTTGCAGGTCTTCCACAGCTGTGTCCTGTGCTCGCTGTTTTTGCATTGTCACAGGTTTCCAGAGGTCAAAGTTCAGTGGCCGGATATGTTGCAGGGTTGCACAGACAACATGGCTGAGAATGTCCACTTGGTTTACCTCTTTCCCATTCACACGTTCCTCCTGTCCTTCATGCAAACAGTTCGGTGTAGATGGCGGTGTGTCTCGACAGCTTTAATAAACACATCTCCTCCACCTCAAATCTTCACGTCTGCCTGTTTAAAATCCTTTTAAAACTGTGTAGACTAAGCTGTTTTATCAGCACAAGAAACACAGATGATATCCACACCCGTTAGAAAGTAACCCTATTTGAATTACAAGCCTTGATATTTTATAGCCTACTATTATGAAAATATAGACACGCCAACCAACTGTTTTGTATTCTCTGAAAGCTTAGAGCAAAACTTGTACAATACGTACAGTCCCGAACAGGATGAAACGTGATATTGTTGCCATTCTGATGATTCCAGTACATTCTTCACTCAAGTCAGTGTCAGTCTTTTCATATCGGAGTGTTCTTATGGCCATTTTACTGCAGTAGAGTCTACATCGTGAGATTAATAGCGTCTGATAGATTTGGGTTATGTCAAATGAGCACATGCTTTAGTTTGGTTGCACCATCAAAGCAGAGCTCTAGCGTCTGGAAACTTCATTACATTCACAGAGCTTAAATCAAAGCCTTTGTTCGGGGAGAACCTACCACAGAGAGAAGAAAACTCCTAGGGTGAATAATGACTGGCATTAAACTAGCTGTAATGGTCCACCAGAACTTTGATTATTGCCGTTTCTGATGACTTAAAGTGCCTATTTGAACATTCAGGAGACGGAATTACATGGGGACTTTGAACCCTGCCCTTACATTCTGCCGTTCATGCACATTTTAGTCTGTTCATACTTGTCTTTCCTTCCGTCCCTCAACAATGTCTTTTGTGCTTTTTGCTTCTGCATGTTCAGATTTCAATCATTGTGCTTTGTCTTCAGCTTACCATTCAATCCGTTCCTGTCCACTTAAGGTGTATTTGCTGTCATGCACACCGTCTACCCTCTGATTGTGATCACAGAGCAGTAAATCCGCTGTGCCACTCAGAATTTAGACTCTCATTCATGGAGAAGCTTGGAGCGCTTGTGGGTTCAAAGGTTAAATTCTTCTGGCTGCTGCTCTTCAATGGTGAATTTGTCTTTACCATTGGGTCAATTTTACCAGGTTCTTTTCTCAGTTTCCGGAAAGACATGGGATCACATTTACCTGTGTTTGTTTGTCATATATAAGATCTATCCAAACATTTATAGTAGACTCATGTACTTTTAAGGGACATTATTCTGTAGGAGGGCGACGCGGTGGTGCATTGGGCAGTGCTGTCGCCTCACAGCAAGAAGGTGGGTGGTTAGAGCTTCAGCTGCATTTGTTGCCATTTCTGTGTGGAGTTTGCATGTTCTCCCTGTGTTCTGGTGGGTTTCACAGGGTGCCCTGGTTTCCCCCACAAGTCCAAAGACATGTGGTATAGGTGAATTGGATAAGCTAAATTGGCCGTAGTGTGTGTGAATGAGTGTGTATAGATGTTTCCCAGCTGAAAGGGCATCTGCTGCGTAAAACATGCATCAGTACAACAATTTTTCAGGTTGAAATTGTGGTGATTCAGAAAGTTAGTCAACAACAGTTGACACCATGAAAGTCAAATTAGTAAGAATTAATATGCATTGAAAGATCATATATACATTAGTAGTTTAATATATTGATGTTTTCAATTGCAACTACAGTTAGTGGAAATTTAATTGGTCGGCGACATCTTGATAATCTAACAAATCTTTACTATCCTTAGACTATAATGCACGCATCCTAAAATGCCTAGTTCAGACAATGTTAGGCTGTTTACATTACTCATAACACATTATGATCTATAAATTACTGTAATTACTGAAACGTTTAGCCCATTGGCTATACATGAGAAGCTTTATTTTTAGGTTATTCAGTCCGACACGAAATCTGTACATGCAGAAATCCACAGATTTTTAGCCCATTGTTCATTTTGTTTATTTACTTATGTTGTGTAAATATATATTTATTCAGGTTTTATATTTATTTCAGCAATATTTTCAATAATAAGCAATCGTTTATTTGATTTAATTACAATAAAGTTTGTACAATAATATTTTCTCTCTCTTACAAGATGCAGTGGTTCCTTGCCATAACGCAGTTTCCTTTTCACGGTTTCGCAGATTTTTTTGTGCAATTTGAGTGTATTTACAGTGTACTGTGTTCTGCGTCCTAATTGGCTGTAGACCATTGTCAATCAGTCGTCTTTGTGCCGTGTCACCTGTACAGAACATAATGCGTTCAGCTTGGCAAATTGACATAAGTCTTTGATTGCTAGCAATGCGACTCTGATGTGCTGTACTGTATGTTTGCAAGTTGTCGACGAAACATACTGCACCTTCAAAGGCACCCAGATCAGCACCCAAAAGGCAGTGGAAGATGCTAACCATCGCACAAAAAGTTGAACTTCTGGACATGCTAAAGTAAGGTAGAAGTTACGTGAGTGTTTAAACAAGAGACAAAAAAGTGAAAATTGATGCCCATCTAAGAAAATAGTGTAGTGAGGGGTTTTACAGCCTTGAAACAGCTATAATAATTGTTAAAAAATTAAGCGGTCAACTTTCACCTATTGCGGGCTATTTTTTTGCACGTAACTCCCACGATTAACGAGGAACCACTTATATTATAAAGAGATTTACCAAACAAGAAATTCTAATTGCATTTGCAAATCTTAAATAATAGTAAAAAGTTCTCATTTTTCATTTCTTGTATTAAGTTTTGTTACTATACTCTCAAAATAAATCTGCAGATTTTGCACAAAATTCTTCACATTCAAGATTCTGCACCCTAGTATTATAACTTTTTCCCTTCCATAGGGTTAAATCTACTTGCTATTAATTGCTATTCTACAATATACAATTTACAAAAGAGTTGAAACAGAAATCGCATCTCTGAAGACATTTGATAACATTTGTCATCAGTTTTGTTCTATAAATAGGCTGACATTAATTGGCAGAAGAGCTCTTGAATACTTCGCTTGATCAGTAACAGCAATGACTTCTGACCCACTGAACCCTTCACAATTTCCCAGAATTATTAAAGAAAGCTGGGAATAATCAACCAGTGGCTTAAAGTATTTGTATCTGTCAGTCCCATAGCAGCGTTCTTCTCTCCACTCCTTTAATTTTCTTGCTTGTTTTCTTTTTGGGTCTCTCCCTGTTTGTGTCAGCTGCACAGCTCCTTCAACCACAAACACGTGAGGAAAAGAGAACGAAAGAGAAGGCAAAAATGGCCTATGTAGAATCACAGTAATAAAATGCGACTAACATCAGGAGACATTGCACATGCTGGTCTCTCTGAGTGCTATAAAGATCTAGACTTGATTTCAAAGAGTCTGATTTCAGTTTAGGTTGTGGTATTTTCCCTAAGCATTCTGTTTCCATCAGTCTTGATAGCTTTATTGTTTTCAGTTGACCTTATGTCTGTTTTCACGTGCACAGAGCTCCCACAGCAGGAGCATTTCAGATTGTTTGGCTCTTTGTGTAATGGCTATTGGCAATATATCATCCTCATAAAGAGCGATCTGCGTTGGTCTGGGTGTTTCTGGCTCTTCTATCAGGGTCTGGCCCTTCCCATGTGTTCTGATCTATTCCATTGGAATGAGAGGTGACTAAAATCACAGTCTTTGGAGCCCATGAGAGCATTTCACCATGTCTGACCTCCAGCTCACAGCTGAAAGAGCAATGTTCAATTGATTACTGATTGAGAGCGTTTAATCACACTTTTAAAAGCCAATCGGTGTGTCTAACCATGCTACCAAACCTCTTCCACACAAACCATTTAAATAGCTCTGACATTTTGTGAGCGCTTGGATTCAGTGATCAATACAGTTTCGTCACCAAAAGTAGTCCACCGAGTCCAACACTGAAGAGTCTCTGACCTCAAAACCAAATGTTTAGTGCCTCTGTTCTAGTGATACGAAGAGTGAATCGCACTCCGAGGTTGATGACATTGGTCTCCAGACCTTCCTTTGGCTCTTATGTAACCGCTAACTCTAATAATGCAGAGAGGCCCAGCTGGTATTTGCATATCTTATCAGTGAAGTAAAGAGCCAAGTTGTGATCCAGTGTTCAGTGTGTGAGAGTCTTTGTGGCTGTGTCTGTATGGTTGCATGTTTATGAATGTCTGAAGATGTAAGTGATATCTCTCTAATGCATTGTTTCCAGATATACTACATCAGATGTTTTGCTTGTTGATAGATTATATTCGACAAGCTATTTTACTCAGAGACATCAAGAAGATCTCAAAACTCGGGTTAGGTTCAGGTTATAGTATTGGAGTCATGGATTCAGATTTTTCTGCTTAGCACATGTAACAAATAGACTGAGATATGAATGAAATGAAAAGCATAGCATTTTCAGTAGTTTTTCTTAGCTAACTGTGTACATTTACTATGAAGAAAAAAAGTCAAGAAGTGTGCAAATGCTGAATCTCTAGCTGTTAGCTAAGCAACACTCTTGTTAAAATCACCATGGAATCAAAATTGATCTGCTATGTTGTTCAAGCAGTGATAAGTGTTATAAATCATTCATTCGGTTGCATTTTTATTAATGTGCCATCAAAATAACACTGAGCTTTAATGTTGCTGCCCGTGTAGTTATTCATAAATTGTTTACATGCGTAAGATTTATTTAACTATTCAGTGAGCTGGCATTTCACTGGTGCTTCAATGTTCATTATCTTGTCTAAGGCTAATTTAAATGTGACTGTCAACAGCAGACATACGTTTGTGCATGTTAAACTGTTAGTTTGCCCAAAAATTAAGATATTTTAGATTAAATCCCTTATCCTTCAACCTCCATAGCCAACAGTAGTCCTGAGACGTTCAAAGTACAGAAAAAGAACTGAAAACATTCCCATAATATTCCATGTCACTTCAGTGTTCGACTGTAATCATATGAAGCTCCAAGAACACTTTAGTGCATCAAAAAACTGTAGTAATAATTTTTTCACTTGGCTCTTCTGTATTATGCGTTTACTATATGCCCATGCGTGTTGTGCTGGTGACACAACTGGCAATACTTCATGTTGCCCATAGTAAACGCACACCCTGATCTTTTGCAGAAGAGAAAACAAAGCCTAACAAAGTTATTTTACCGTGTTTTTGATTCTTTGAGCTTTGTATGATTTTATTGTTTAATCCACTGTCATCTGGAAGGTTTTGAAAATGTTTTTGGTTTCTGTTACTTTAAATCAAAGGTCAGAGCTTTTTTTTGTGTGTTCCGAAAAATGAATAAAGTTCTAAGGGGATAGGAACAACAAGAGGGTCAGTAATAACTAGCAGAATCATTTTTTTTTTTTTTTGCAACTAACCCTTTGTGTAACCCTTTGTTTGTAACATTGTGTGCAGTTAGTTTAGTTACTTTGTTATAATTGACAATGATTCTGAAAAACTGCATTTGGTCAGCGCAATAGCCTAGTGGTTAGCACGCTGACATATGGTGCAGTAGCATCTCAGGGCATCCCGAGTTCGAATCCCGGCTCGAGGACATTTCCCGACCCTACCCTCTCTCTCTCCCACTTCGTTTCCTGTCTAAAATAGGGATGCTCATTTCGGTTAATTTTGCTAACCGACAACCGCCGCTCATTAATCGGTTATTAACGGTTAACTGGTCAGATTACTATTAATTTTATATTAAACAAATTGACGTGTCTATTTTGTGTCTGACACATTAAATATTGCATAAAATACTGATTTATTTTTATATGCTGACATATTAATAATAGAACAATAGCCTACAACAGAGCAATTTCACGCACCTGCAGTGTTTAGCACAGAAGAACAGAATAAACTAAATAAAATGAATAAAATAAATAGGACTGCCCTAAATTATTTTCCTCTTAAATAATTAATTTTTATTACAAATCGAAAACACTGACTGATTATTTTTAATAACCGGCATAGGCTGTTTTTTTTCCAATCATATTTTTGTCTTCCGTCAAATAAAATAGCAGACTTCTTCAAATCGCTCGCTCCACGGAAAATATGCATTTATTTAATGCCCCGCTTGTATTATTATAATCACAAAACCTTTTACATTTTTAATAGAAATCATTATTTTTAAAATTATGTCTTGACGTGATTTCCTTTCTCTCCATCGCGGCTCAAGTGCACGCGCTGCGTGATGAAAAGACAACAACACGCGCGCATATGTTGACTTTTTGTAAACAGTTTTGTTGTTTAAATATGATATTGCATTAATGTGCATACATATTTTATAAGCTGTAAAATAAAAGGTAAAGCCTATTTGTTGCGTTTATGATGCAGATCCAGGTCAACATCAGCGCTTTTTTTGGCATCAACACGTCAGTTTCAAGCAATATTCTTCTTCCATTTTGCTTTGGCAAATGTAGGCACGGGTTATATGTTATCGTCCCGCAAGTTAAATATGTCTTGCAGTTGAACAAGTGGCCGACCACAGCTAACGTGCTTTTTTTCATTCCAAAAACGCGAGGCGCACCTGCCTTTTATATGTTGACAAGGAAAAAAGAAGAGAAGATTCGCGGTCCTCTTATGAAACGACTGAATCAGCTGGGTATCGATTGTGCAAAAGTGTTGCTGTATATGTTGATAAAATTGTAATATTTAATAATATTATGATATTCAAGATTTGTACATTCATACAGCTCTGGATAACTTAAAACAGCGATTAGACCTTCAGAGCGGCATTAATGCGTCCTGAAGTAAAGCGAAACGGCTATAAACTACAGCAAGATAGAGTGATTATATGCAGAGCCATATACCTTTATCTCTATATAAAGTATAACTATAGAAACTGTTCATCTTAACTGAAAGCTTCTGCGTGTTTGCTGACCTCACGCATCGCGCACCTGTCAGTCAGTCAGTCAGTCAGCACGTAACCCCAAAGGGTTAAACAATAGCGCACAGCACTATACGGTTACAAAAAAAGTTTGCGCTATTATAATCCACTTACCTTTTAATACGTTTTGATGCGATTTATAATCCGCTATTAAAAACAACAACAACAATAACTAAATGCTTTAAAAGGGTAATGTAGCCGTGGCGGGATGCATTTTGTTCCCCGCCATGGAAGAATGAATGTAGCTGAAACCAAGCTCTTTAAAAGTTCTCTGTAGTTGTCTTGACAACACAAACTGCTGCTCTGGGATGAGCCGCGTGCAAAAGATACCCCTGTTAATGCAAAGGCGCATTCAATCTGCCCCTTATGCAGCCAAACTAAAAATATATAAAATAATAATTTTAATCGTTTAACTGATAACATTAATTGGTCACAAACGCACCCTTTCGGTTAACGGTTAATCGATTATTTTGAGCATCCCTATACTGTCCTATCCTCTTAATAAAGGCAAAAAAAAAACTGCATTTGTATTATTATTATTTTTATTTTTTTATTTTTTAAGGTTCAATCACTGATTAATTAAAGATCTTTTACATGATGAATCAAAGACAACAGTGCATACCATTTCATCAAATTGGCTAAGAGATGTCACAAGGTGAATACGCTACTCGTATTTAATGTAAAAGTTAGTTCGTTAGGTGAGCTTTCCTATTTACTTCAGCATAAATAGATTATCAAGTTCATGATGGATTTGAGTTCCATCTACACAGAAATACATCTACCTTGCATATCAGATCTGTTAATCTATATACTGAATGATAAAATCTTTACATTCATTCCTGCAGCTTCAGTAATCTTCTATTATGGATGCCTAAAGGCTTAGACATTAGTTTGAACTTGTTTAAGATTACCAGGAGTCTAGAAAAAGAAGTAGATTTGTTTTTGGTTGTCAGCCCTAATCTTCAGACGGTATTGAATGGCAGCGTTGAGAGAGAGGTTTCTGGTTTCTCTGTGCCTGGACCTGTGAGATGTCAACATCACATAATTCTCTGAAGGCAGGATTGCATTACCAATCCACCCCTTGGCCCCCGTCCCCTATCACAGGTACACCCTAATCTCAGCAAATGACTGTTACATAATGTAATAAAAGGCAGAACCCTCTGTGTTTAAAAAAATTGGATTAATTTAATCTGGTTTGTGTGTGTGCATGTGTGGAATCCCTCAGTTACTCTCTCTTTCAATACATTTTCAAATAATTTTTTAATGTTTAAAAAAAATCTAATATTGTTCTGTTGTTTTGTTTTTTTCTAGGGACATGTCAAATTCTTTTTAAAGTGACAGAATAATATTAATGTTTTAGTTAAATACAGCATTATGAATATACTTTTCATTTAAGAGTCGCTGATACTAAAGTCACAGCGATTTTAAACATTGGTAATAAGAAGACATATTTCCTAAATACAATTGTGACTTCACACAAGTAAAGAAGAAACTTACCTAGCTGGGTTGTTCGAAGAAATTTGATGCTGTTTGTAGGGCTGGGCAATAATTGAAATGTAATAGAAATTGACATCAAGAACCTATAATCTATCTAATTTTTCCTGGTCAGTTTTTTTCAATTACTTTACATGACCCCACTCTGTTAGGGCTGATTTATACTTCTGCATCGATTGCACGGGTATGGTCTGGTGCAGCCTTCATGTGGTTGCATACATGTGCACCTCTCAAAAAATTTAACTACACATCACAAGTTTGCACTACATTGACGATGATTGGAAGCTGCGCCAGAAACTGCATATTTTCTATTATTATAAATGATTATTTACAATAAAATATTTGTTTACTCAAGAAATGCAGTGTTTAAAATATTATTTACAAGGTATACAAGTTATTTTATTTAGAAGAGATGCTGCTCATTTTCTGCTTTTAATAGTACAAATTTAACATTAAAAATAATTAATTTTGTTTCCAAAAGTGAAAGTTATTTATTTACACTTTTTTTTTATAAGAAAAAAGTGACTGTTGGTTTTAGGCGATGCGTGTTTTAATTTCAGTTGTTCAGTCTTGGCGTTCAGTAAACAATCATAGATAGCAGATTGCGATAATTATTTTAAAATCCAGTAATGAAACCTTCTTTCAAAAATCTCTAACTTGTAAATTTGAGCATATTTACTGTACAAAACTTGTTTAATAAATAAATCAAATAATCGTTCATTAATCATAATTGAGTTAAAATGTAAAATTAATCGAGATTTTGATATTAGGCCAAATCGCCCAGCCCTAGCTGTTGGGATGCCTTCTCTTTTTTCAGACAAAAAAAATCTTATTAAACATCATGTGTAGTGTTTTGTTGTTTTTGTTGTTGTTGGATGCATAGCATACATACACACATACATTTCTGGTAAAGCTGGTTTTTCATCCAGATGTTTGCATGGATCTCCAGAAGAATGGGGTTTAACACCAGTCCTGGATTAACTGTCTAAACGGATGCACAGATTAACTCTTTGTTCGGAATGTAGGCTGGCTGTTGTAGAGTCTGCTGAAAGAGCATGAAAAAATAATACACATTATTAAGATGAATTTGGAAAGCATTCACCCTTGTATAGACTTTTAAGGGCTCATATGTGAAAACAAATGGGATACTGCTGAACAAATTCTTGGTAAAAGCAGAGTTTTCTCGAAGGGAGGTGAAAAGTCACAGCGTTTGTGAGGGATGATTTAGCATTGCAGTCTTTGCTCTGAGCAAAGATTGATGCTCTTGTTGGAACGTCTGGAATGCTGGTATTGTGTTTACGCCAAGACAATGTCATACCTTACCCTTATGTGCAATTAGAGGTGTATACAGGCATGTGAGAAAATATAAACAAACCAAAAAAAAGGTCACGTATACATGCAGTCACATATTAAGGGTTAGTAAATATTTTATTTGCTTTAAATTGTTTCGTTAATTGACAATGTACAGGCTATTTTTCATCCATAGTCTGTTCACTTTTATTAATTGCATTCCATTGACAAAAATGACTGAAGCCATTTATATTGTTACTTTTTTATTTCAAATAATAAAATCTAAAATAATGTTCTCTTGAACTTACTTTGAAAAATTCTAACAAATAATATTGTAAAAAAAATAAATATTGATAAAAAATATTGTTTAGAACTAACTAGAATATTTTTATTTGGTATAAAATTACACTAATATTGAAGAGATATCCTAATTTTTAGTTGCTTTAACTTTTTTTTCTGTATGGTCCCATTGGTAGTTCGTTAATGGCACCTAATGGCCTCAAGCTCCCTAGTTTAGAACCTTTTTATTATACTGTATAGCACACGTTTATATATTTTCCTGTGGTGCTTTAATTACAGCCGTGTTTGACGCCGCTGCTCCACCAAGTTAATGAGCTCTGCAGAGTGATGAAATATAGATATCAGCCTCTCCAGTGCTTCTCACTGCTTTCTCTTTTATTTTTTCAACATGATGGAGAGAGAACTGTGAATAATTCATTAGGGCTGATAATCTTGAGTCGTCACGTTTTAGGATGCAGCACGTGTCCGTATCTCACGTGCAGCCACAAAACAGATGGGTTTTGGGTATTTTGTTGAAGTTTGAGTGGCGTGGAATCTAATAAGCAGGTAGAATGAAGGGGAACAGACATTTAATCATTGTAATCGGGTATGATTTGACACAAAGACAAAGTAATGGTGGTATATTTTCACTCCGTGTTCTGGCCTGACAAGTTACTTAGTTCGCTTCTGAAGTTGCATACTTCCCTACTATGTAGTATGTGAAAAACAGTACTTGAGTCGAATAGTATGCAGAAATTCATAGTATTGGGAAAACAGTTGAAGTACCTGGATGACTTGCTACTTCTGGGGAGATTCTGAAGTGTGCATCCAATTCATGACTTAAGTTGAGTGGCACGGGGAGGTCATGTGATAATAACAAATGGCGGATGTAGTGCATCCAAACTTCATTCATACTACCCACATTCATACTATGTAGAACATATTTTTCTAATGGTTGTGTAGTCATTCATTCATTCATTTTCTTGTCGGCTTAGTTCCTTTATTAATCCGGGGTCGCCACAGCGGAATGAACCGCCAACTTATCCAGCAAGTTTTTACGCAGCGGATGCCCTTCCAGACGCAACCCATCTCTGGGAAATTGTGTAGTCATTTAAAATTCTAATGTATTGCATATATCAGTGACGCCAACCTTTTTTCCCAACTCTTCACCTCCATTGGAAATAACAACTTGCATGAACTCTAGAAAAGACGCGATATGCGAACAGCCCCTAAAAGGCCGCCGTCATCTCCAGCGGGTGATCTTCTTGCACAGACATGCTGGATTCACCTGATTTGTTGACAAATGGGTTACGGATCCATTCCTTGGCAGTTTACGGGGCCTTTTTTTTCTCTTTGCCAAGAAACTTTCCAAAGACGTCTGTTTCGTACTCATTTTGTTGTTTGTGGGTTAAGTTTGGGCGCTCAATTGACCGAGAAATTATTTTATTACAAAATAAAAGATTTTTCAAAATAAAAAATCTTAACTTCAGACTCTATTAATTTATGATCTCTTTTGCGGCCTGGTAACAATTGATCCAGTGACCAGTTCTGGTCTAAGGCCTGGTGGTTGAGGACCACTGACCTATATGACTAGTTGGTTATTTTATACGCAGCCTATATGTTTTGCACTACTCTTGCTGTGCACTGTTCCTGCTGAGTAGCCGCCCACTGTGAAATCTGATTGGTCTATATTTAAGCTATCTGTACGTAGTTTAATTGATAACTTTAGGTTGTGATGGTGGTACATTGCGCAGAAAGGTTGTGCGATTCAGGGGAAAATATCTAATTGCAAATTTTATATTATTTATTTATTACATATTGTGGTTGTGATTTTGATTTTGAACTCTGTGTTGTTGTGATTCAATTTCATATAATCACAAAGCTCTAATACGCCGCATGGAATCTTAGCTTCATTTATTGTCTCTATCTACTCTGTGCTTCAAAATATGGAGTGTGTATGAGCATATTTTTTTTTCAATATCTCCATCTTTTGTGCTCAAAATAGACTCTAGCATTGAGCTCACATTTCAACTGATCTACGCCACATCCATTGTTTTCTCCAGCAGCTAACATATCCTCAGTGCAACTGACGTGCATGTCAATGAATAGGTCATTGTTTTTGTTGTTGTTTTTCTTCGGGTTACATAGTTTGCATCCCATATGCTGTTATTTTTGTCCCATTAAAGTTGTGTTTGTGTGTATTTTGTGGATTCATGCAAGCCTACAGTATGTGTGTACACGACGTTCGGTATGACTCATGATTCAAGCCTCTCTCCAGCTTGATTCCCTCGTTCATCATTCCTGTTCTCTCCAATCCAGATGAGGAATGCATCTGCTGCCTCTCTGATCTCTGTTGCAGATTTTACACAGATGTGCGTGAAGAGTGTGAACACATTTTTGCATTTTGTTAAAGGGGGATATATCATGAAAAGCTTTGTAATGTTCAGTGTGTACTATTAAACATTCAGAACATTCAGAGCACCCTGCCACGTCCACTTAGATGATTTATTGAACTCGAGTCATTCACAATAGTTTGGCTTTCCACTAAGCAACTAAGCATTTTGTTCTTTTAAAACAATTGTCATTCTTTTTGTTTAAATATATATTTCTCCAAAATACCTTTGGTTAGCTCTCAAAATATTTATTTTTCCATTACAATTTTTCTTTTACTCTGTAAATTGCCTATTAGGGTTGCATGATTCTGGCTAAAATGAGGATCACTATTTGCTCAGGATTCTGTAGATGTAAAATAAAGGTTCATAGGAGAAGGCTATTATTATTGTTATTTTTCAAACATGGTAAAACAACAACAACAATAATAATATTAAGTCTGTGTAGCTCTACTGTTGGTTAAAATGCAAAAATTTTAATTTGAATGGTTGACTAGACTTTAAATTTGTCCTGGTCATTAATTCACAGTAGCGACATCAGAATACAACTATTCATAATTCTAAAGTTGAATTATTATGTTTGAGACTTATGCTTGCAGTCTGTCACCGACAACATTATTAGACCAATTTATCCAGTGGTACGATCTGACATTTGTCCTTATTAGATTCCTTCTTGCAATATACTCAACACTGTATTGGCTACAGTAGTACTGAGACTGTAAAAAGTTTTTTTTATGTGCAACACTTTGTATTTGCTAGGGAAAAAAATCATATCAAATGCTCCTCCTAATCATAACTCCACAATGCAATATGATCATGTAAATGATGTGCGTGGTTTTATTTTGACTGTCACTGCCGAGTGCGGCTTATGTCATGGCTGTCTTCACTGAGGAAAAAACATACATGCAAATCATACTTCCCTTGCGGCACCCAAACGATCGATCTGTGTAACGAACAAAACGTTATTCACAACTTTGTTATTTATAGCCTATGCAGGTTCTGTTCATAAAAGTATACATCATTTGCTGGCATCCTTTTAGTAGTAAACAAACAGCTCGCATGTAATTTTGCGGTCGCGAATACGTCATTACGTTAAAACAGAAATTACATTTTTTTTGGTGAATTACACCTTATGAATACAATATGTGACACATATTATAATATGTGTGAATTAATGACCAGTGAATTAACTGGTCACTGTGAATTAATGACCAGGACAAATTTAAAACAAATTTAAAACAATTTATGAAGAATTGTGTGACCACCTTTATGCTTCTTCTGAGCTTAAAAATTTAGTTAACTGAATCGTAGAGAGGCTGAATTAAGGTTTTGTTGGGGTTGAATCGACATTGTGACCTTTTTTTCGATTAATCGTGCAGTCTTATTGCCTAAGTAAACATATTTACAGTATTCAACTGTATTTACAGTTGAAGTCAGAATGATTAGCCCCACCCCCCACCCCCCTTAACTTTTTTCTCTTTTTAAAATATTTCCCAAATTATGTTTAACAGAGCAAGGACATTTTCACAGTATGTCTGATAATATTTTTTCTTCTGGAGAAAGTCTTATTTGTTTTATTTCAGCTAGAGTAAAAGCTTTTTTAAATTTTTTAAACACCATTTTAAGGACAAAATTATTAGCCCCTATTTTCTACAGAACAAACCATCGTTATACAATAATGATTGTATAACCGTTATTGTATACAATAACGATTGCCTGATTACCCTAACCTGATTACCCTAACCTGCATAGTTAACCTAATTAACCTAGTTTAGCCTTTAAATGTCACTTAAAACTGTATAGAAGTGTCTTGAAAAATATCTAGTAAAATATTATTTACTGTTATCATGGCAAAAATAAAATTAAACAGTTATTGGAGAAGAAACTATCACGTTTAGAAATGTGTTGAAAAAATCTTCTCTCCGTTAAACAGAAAACGGGGAAAAAAATAAATAGGGGGGCTAATAATTCAGAGGGGGTAATAATTCTGACTTCAACTCTATGTGCAAATAAGTTATCTAATCTTTCATATTAACATTTATGATAAACAGATTATATTACTGGCTAATCTTTGGGCTTAGAGAGAGGTTGGGAAAACAAAATGTTTTTGCTGCTGCTAGAAACTTTCTCTAACATTGTAAGTGGACTTCAGGGAAACACAGAAAACTGAAACCATAGATGAATTCAAACCTGTTCATTATACGATCACAAAATCACAGTGTTTACTGCACAAAACTACATGTTCTCAAAAACGTCTTGCCAAAATGACTAATCGACCAAACCCTCTTAAAAAAAACCTCTGCGTAAGATGTTTTCAGAAAAGGCGAAATGGGTCCAAGCAGGGGTTAACAAGTGTTGCTTGTTAGAAAATTCAAAGCTTGTGGCTGTAAAAGCTGTGAGCTATTACTTAGATTATGTTTGCATTTTCCTTGGTCTTCACATGCAGATGTCTTTGACTTCCTCGATCATGTCTCGTCATGTCAGTGGTCGAAGCCTGTTTGCACCTGTCTGCATGCTTTGAAGTTTCTGCATTTCTTTTACAAGTTTGAAATGCAAGAGAAGCTGAAATAAGCACAAGGGTGTATGTTTGTTCTGTTTCTGTTTGTTTTGAGTTTAATCCGGATCATTGGCAGGATTGACAGGAGTGAGCTTTAATCATCAGTCCGTCATAAGTGACTGATCAGTGCTTTGACAGATCAACCAGAAGTCCAGGTTATGTAATTATAAATTGGCTTTATTGACACAGCACACCTGCGGGATGGGCTTTAGGTAATCGTGGACACTAACTGTATATATTCTGTGCGTGTGTGAGGGATATAGAGGGATCAGATACAGATATAACTGAAGAGAGATGTTTGCTTGTTGAATAAAGTTATAATTTTTCATTATTATTTTTTTACTGACACCCAAACTTGAATGGTAGCATAGCATGTACTTGCTCTTCAAAACTGGATAAGCTGCATTTTCTTGTTTACAATGAAATGTGTGCATACAGAGCAATGGCTGTCATGAACTGTCATTTCCTCTCTGAAGTTCATTCCACATGACCACAAGTATGCCTTGCCATGTTTCAGAGTTTGGGTTATATTAGGTGATTTATGAATGTTGTGACATTTTATGACCTGAACATCACCCTTAGGCCCAAGGGATCAAGACTATTGATCAACAGTGTGGTCGTCTTCTCTTTGCTTTGTCTCTCGTTCTGTTTACTTTGTCAGGGTTGGTTTGGTTAATGTGAAATTGCACAGCTCAGCCCTATAATGCATCATAAGCTACAAGAATTACTTGACTGTCATCTTATTAACTCTTTAAGTTCATAATTTTAGTTTCATAACTAAAAGAGGTTGCAAAAATTCACACTGGGAAATTTAAGAACTTCTGACACAAAGTATGAAATCATAGAAAGAGGAAGCAATACAGTAGAGGAACTGCAATGGTTTGACTTAAAATCATATAAAAAAGCCAAGATATCATTATTACCACCACTAGCTACATTTCCATCCACCTGTTTTTATGCCTATTTTGGATATGTGTATAAAAAATCGGTTGGTGGAAACGCCAAGATGCGCATAAGTTTTGAAAATACGCATAAAAAACGTATGCGCATAACTGAGGAGGATAAACTTTTTATTCAATAAGAAAAGATGCGCATAAACTACAATGGAAACACTTTTACCGGACAAATTCCACTATGCGCATTTAAAGAGTCATGTGGTTTTGTTATAAGAGATCATGTGACGATAATGTTTGTGAATGGACAAACCAGCAGGCTGAGCACATTGTAAAACATCTGAAATGTTGTTTTAGTCTTAAAACGCCTTAATCATCTCAGTAGTAGTGTTATTAGATTATTAATGACCTCGGCATCATCTTCTGAGGTGAAAGTCATTTATAAAATAAAGAAAAGATTCACGCAGCTTCTTATACCTTAGTAAATTCTGTTTTTACTGTTGGTATTTGGCACCGGTTAATTAGGAAGTGACTATTTTGTTAGCTATGACTCGTTGAATGGAAACGCTGCTTTATACGCACGTCTTTTATGCGATGTTCCAGTTTTGTATATTAAATTTAATTAGCTTTATTGGATGGAAACATAGCTATTGATGATTTCATATGCTTATAACTATGGAAGCATAGGAGTAGTAGAATAATTCATTTCGAAATGTAATATGCAAAATGGGAATGCAATATGTTAAATGGCAATGTATTTCTGCATTTTAATTAGCATTTTCCAAGACAATTGAGCAATGTTTGGTGCAGAATGAAAATGAAATAATATAACAAGAACAAACCTAATCATTGTTTTGATTTTAAGATGGGAGTCCAAAGGGGATTCATCTTTGTTTATGTTAAGTGTAATGAGGTCTATGTGGATTCACACTTTAATAAGCTTACTACCATTTCATTTATGACTATGGAGAGTTACATAATTAGATCTCGTGATAATATTTGAGCTGTCAAACATGATATAAAGTCAGTTTTTTAGTGCAAATCATTTTACTGCTGTCTCACATGTCCCTGATACTGTGGAGATCAGTCATTTAGACCTTTTATCCACATCGGATTATCATTGTGCAATATATATTTGGACCATCCCATAGGAACATCCCAGAGTTCATTGCTTTTCTCAAGGGCACGGCAGTAATAGCTCACAGATCATATCTCGTGTGGTTCAATCTAGCTGTTGTGATGTTTAATCACCATGTCACACACACACCACCTAAGCCATTATGATTTAATACAGCAGTAGTGCAGCAATATAGAGATTGAGTTACATTCCCTCATTGAAGTTGGTTTACTTTATTTTATCTTAATTTAAAAAAGAAATTGCTTCATAATGGAAAGAGTTTGTTTTTGGTCACTTAGTTGTGAAAGAATGGGAATTTGATCAACTTTTGCTTTCTTAACAAGTGTTAGAGTAGCTCCTACAACAATGTTGAAAGTTTTTATTGTTGTAAATGTTAACTACTGGCCAGGTTACTCATATACCAGAATATCTTTCCCATCTTGTGTGTGGTTAGTGACAACAGCTTTGAAGTAGGAATGACTGGGAATTTTGGAGGTGTGTGTGTGTGTGTGTGTGTGTGTGTGTGTGTGTGTGTGTGTGTGTGTGTGTGTGTGTGTGTGTGTGTGTGTGTGTTCTGATTTATGTGGTTTACAAGGTTATACCGTATGCCCTTGTAATTCAAAATGCTTAAAAATCATACTTAATGGGGTCTTTTGACATTCAAATTTTGCCACAAGTTTCCTGTAAGGGTTGGGTTAAGGGATCATACAAGAAGTGTCTTTTTCATGTGGAGAAGAATACTCGTAAACCTTTTGTGCGTGCGTGTATGCGTTTTAATGAGTCCATGTGGAAACAGGGTTAACCTAAACTCCATTTGTTCTGTGAATCAGGGACATTTTGAGTCATGCTGAGTAAATATCATCTGAAGATTTTTAGGACACCACTTTATCACTGCATATCTGTGCCTGTGGGTTGATATGTGTGGGTATGTGTGCCTGTGGGTGTACTGCCATTTAATCATTCAACTTGGTGGCTGATTGTTGTGTCTTTAGTCATATCTAGAAGGACCACATGCAGACATGCATTATTTTCATGTGTCATTGATGCAGAGCATGATTCAATTCAATTCATGTTTATTTATATAGTGCTGTATAATGAATTGAAAATGGTGTTCAGATTGAATTTATATCCATATTTATTAGTTTATTTAATAAGGTTTATTATTATTTAGAGCATTTTTATGGATAAAATAACATGTTATCAGATCTTTATATGATGTGTTTTATAGCCCAAACACTGTAATTCCTTGGTATGAGTATATTTGCTTGATTAACTGGACAATTATTACATCACATTGTTTAACTTTGGTTTTATTTCAATTAAATCACAGATCATGATTTTCCATGACTGATTTTGATTACTATTTTTTTTTTTACAAGCAAATAAGCCTATTTGATACTTCATTTTGCTAGAGAACAGAAAAGAATGCTTCTTCAGTGATTACAAATTAGAGGCAACAACTGCACTTTAATTATGATTCGCACTAAGCAGCAAAATACATACATCTTAGCTGGTGAATTAAAATGGATTGGAAAAAAGACTTTCTGAAATTAGTACATAAAACATACTGGTAGAAATCTAAGACTATAGACATATTCAAAATGTATTCTCTTCATGCATAGTCACCTTATTCTGCTATGCGAAAGTGTGCTTGTTTTTAAACCCCAGAAAATTGTCAAACTACTTGCTCTACAAACAAGTTTGTTAATGACTACACAAAGTTTATCAATATAATAAGAAAATATCAGCTTGCAACGAGCTGTTTTTAACATCTAAAAATCATTGGAAGTGAATGAGACTGGAAGTCTTGAGCCAAATAGATTCAAATGGCTGTGCCTGCTCTTATGTGAAGAATAAGGTCAGTAGGTCTGCAGGATTAACAACGTTTCCTTGGTTACAGCTGTAAACAAAGCTGCTCTAGTCGTGTTTAATATGCATCGTACCAAAGTCTCTTTAAGGCAAGTCATTTCACTCAGCGGCCATCTTTAAAACACCTCTCGGGCAGTATGCTTGGACATTCTGTCTGAATGGGGAAACATCAAATTCTCCAAAATTGCTTGTTAAGCTTACGATTGAGTTTCATATTAGGAATCTCCAATAAAGTTAAACAACATCTGTCACTTTAGTTTAATTTCTAAACGTCCAACTCACACAAAATCTGCAGAAACTCACGTCTAGTCTGAGCCCCTCCCCCAGAGTATTGTCAGTCTATCGATGATTGGCTCCTGTACTAGAAGGCAGGCTTTTTTTTAGCATAAAGTGATCGATGATTGGCTCCTGTACTGGTAGACGGGGCTTTATGCACCATATTGACAGTTACACTTTTCCCCATTCAAAAAAATACGAGTGACATGTCTTGTGTATTCTACAGTCTTTGATCGTACTGAGATAATCTAAGATTATTATGACATTGTTGTACTCATAAATGCCCACACAATAATGTTTAGGATATTCCTCCATTTATTCGTACATTAAGAACAGCAAGTGTGTTTTTCAAACAGCAGCCAACAAATTAAATATTAATATGCCATATACATTAAGTATAGATGTTTACTCAAGCTTTGAAAAAAAACAAAACTTTAAGATTAAACCCCAAGTGTTGTCGCCTAAATTAAAAACTGTCAATTTCATAAATATGATCCATTTTTAATGTTGAAATCGCAAAAGTATGACAGGGATGAAGATTCAAGTTTGTTAAAATGCATCTCAAATTTTCAGAATTTATATTTGATTATAATTTATGTTATAGGAGAGTAATTTAGGTAAATGAATTCATAATATTAGGTAAGTAATTCAGGTTATTAAAACCACACACATTGCAACTCAAATTTGATACTGCTTTTCTAAAATAAACATTTACAACAAAGCTAGATTGTTCTGCAGCATTTGTCTTGACTGAAGCTTATAACAGTGGAAAGAAACAGTAAAATATCAGTAGGATGGTAACATTTTTAGCTCGTCTGTAATCTCTTCTGAATGTCATGCTTGATCATCTGTGCCTTGCTCATGACATTTCTTCTTTCAAATCTTAATGACGAAAAATCCTGCAATACTCTGCAGTCCTCTGTTCTTCAGACCACTAGTGTTTGTGATCCGTATGCGTCATCTGACAGGTGCTTCAGTGTTTCAGAGGAACTTGTGAATGTCTGATGTTGCTCAGAACAGGAAGGAAAGACTTTCTCACTCAGATGAACAAAGCAATGGGAAGTAGCTCAGACTCGGAACGAACTCATGGGATCCAGACGTGTGTTTGTCGTTTTGAGTGAGTTTGTCAGTCTTCCTCAGCTTCTTAAACTACAGTGACCAGCATAAATGACTACAGATTTTTCAGAAAAAAGTAAAAAAAAAAACCAACAACTTTCATCTCACTAATACTAAATCAGGTTTATTTGATTCAGATTAGATTAGTCACTTACAAAGCATAAATGGGCATTTCTAACTAGGACAGCATGATTTTGGAAAAATACTGACATTGCAATATTTAGTTTTTTCACGATATGTATCGCAATAATATTGTGCATATAATTCCACAACCATTCGGAAAGAATTCATAAATTTACACTGATTGGGAGGATTTTGGTAGAGGAGTGATGCTGCATAAAATGCACAAAATTATAAAATAAATAAATAAATATATGCTTTACACTTTTCAGTGAAAAACAAGATTGAGAATTTTAATAATCAAATGTTAAATAACACTAGAGTCTTCATTGTATAAAAACATTGTATAATTCAAATGACTTCTCACATTGCCATATCGATGCTGATACGATATATTGTGCTGCTCTATTTCTAACAAAATAATTTAAGATCATTGTTATGTACAACAAATACACTACAATAAGAACACTGCTGGGTTTCTCAAAGTCAATTTGTGTTGAGACAACATAAAATAATTAAGTTAACTTCTTAGTTTTATCCAATTTAAGTGGATTGAACATGAAAATTGTGATGTTTCAGCTACCTTTAAAATAGTTCTGAAGTAGTTTAAACTAACAGCACACTTAATTTTTGGAGCTTATGTTAGGTGAAAATATAACATTTAATAAAGCACTACGATTTGTGTATTATTTTTCGTATTCTAAAGTATTTAAGCAACCACACTCAACACAATGTTTAATACAAGGTTTTGTAAAAATGGAGCTCTACACACAGTTGAAGTCAGAATTATTATCCCCCTGTTTATTTTTTCCCCAAATTTCTGTTGAACGGAGGGAAGATTTTCAACACATTTCTAAACATAATAGTTTTAATAACTCATTTCTAATACCGGTAAGTAATTTATTTTATCTTTGCCATGATGATAGCACATAATAATTGACTAGATATTTTTCCAAGATACTAGTATTTACCTTAAAGTGACATTTAAAGGCTTAACTAGGTTAATTAGGTTAATGAGGCAGGTTAGGGCAAGTTATTGTATATTGATGGTTTGTTCTGTGGACTATTAAGAAATATAGCTTAAAGTGGGCTTTATAATTTTGAACTTAAAATGGTTTTTAAAAAATTAAAAACTGTTTTTATACTAGCTGAAATAAAACAAATAAAACGTTATCCTTAAGGAAAAATATTAACAGACGTACTGTGAAGAATTCCTTGCTCTATTAAACATCATTTGGGAAATATATATAAAAAAAAAAAAAATCAAAGGGGGGGCTAATAATTTGACTTTTACGGTATATGTATATAGCCTACAGAGAGAGAGAGATGCAGTTTTACTAAACAAAACAGAAATCTTACAAGCTAAAAACAATGAGCTACATTGTAAAAATGCTGGGTTCCTCACAATCAATTTGTTGTGGAACAACATGAAGGAATAAAGTTAACTTGATAGTTTTTACAAATTTAAGTAGATTGAACATAAAACAATTAGAGATGGTTCGATTAGTATATCTGCAGCCGATACAGATTACCGATTCCTCATCATGGTGATCATCCGATACGCATTCTAATGCTTCAAGCTTTATATAACTTTAACATTGCATAAAGCACGTTTTCCTTCCAAGTATGATACTTAAGTGAAGATCTTTCCTTTCCCAAGAGAATAAATGAAGGATGCTGCATATAATCCCTTGAACATGTCTCTTATGACCATTTAGTGTGGATATGTCATTATCAGAAGCAGCTTTGCAAAAAATAATAAATAGACAGGAAAAAAATTGGTAAGAAAAGTGACTAACAATGCAATTTGGAAACATTACAAATAACAAAAGAAGAATTCAAAATGTCTCAATGATGAAAAAGTTTGAAGTGAATATTTGATGCATAAGAAATTAAAATGGATCGTCCCCTGCTTGCAAACCTGTAAACGAACACTTGTGATTGGTTTATAAGATCGGCCCGATTAGCGAGTACTGATTGAGTCATACAATGTGATTATGGGCCGGTACTGATGTCCGGTCGATCGATCAGAGCCTCCCAAAAAATAATATTAGGTTGTCTCCCCATAAAAACTCAAAATTGTGTTTCAGCTAATTTTAATCAAGTAGTTTGAACAAACAGCACATGTCTGGCTGCACATGTGTAAATAATTTCAGTTTCTCCTTTGCTTTGAAATTGGTCATAGTGTCGGTGCGATAACTAACTGTTTAGTCTTGGATGCAAGGCTGTCTGCATTATCAGACTGTCTAACAGAGTCAAACGTGACCTGTAGCCCACGATCAGCCCATCAGTTGGTGAGTGTGTGTGTTTGTGTGTGTGTCTGGGGGGGTTTATTGTAGGGCCAGTCTGTTCAGGGTCACTCTGAAGTAATGGATGTGCCTTTATCCGCACTCATTTTCCCTGGCACGCCGGCGGATATCAGGGACAGATGCCTTGGCTACAAGCCCAGGGTAAATAAAGGACAGGAGGAGGCCATCAAATCTGCCTCCAGGCACAGTCGATGAAGGATAACCGTGTTGCATACAGGCGGGAAAAACCTTAAAGTTAAAGAGCTTTATCTAGTTAGTTAGACTCAACAGTGCTTGGTTTGGTGTTTGCAGTTTCCGCATTAGAGGTCAGATAATGTTCCTATGAAATTGTCAGCTGTGTCTGGATATAAATATATCATTTTGATTTCCTTGTCAGTCAAGGATTGATGTGTAGTTGCAGGGGAAGATGCTCAGTAACCATTTACTTGAAATTACAATACAGAAATCCAATATTTACGGATCATTTGTGCAAAAGACACTGTCTTTTGTTTTTTGCGTAATATATAGAAGGTGTGGATTATATGAAGTATATTATATGTAGTAAAATATATTTATATTATTAAATTATTATAATAATAAGGTTGTTATTATATTATATATTAAAAAAACTTTCTGCTCTACCCCTTTGTAATGTAATTCATATAGATTTTTTTTATACATTCTTAGTTCTGCTACATATTTTTTTATATAGTTTCTTTGTGTTTATGAATTTTTGCTAATAACATTCAGTTTTTAAAGTCTCAAAACTGACTGGGAAATAGGTTAAATATTTTCCAGAAGTGATTTGAGTCAAATTATTGTTTAGTTGTGCAGAGTTTTTGCATATTACAGTGTTATAATCATCCAGAACACAAAACTGCTTCATTAAAAAATACTGTAGAACATTTAAAAGGTGCGATTTACATACGACTGAATATGATTAATGTTTTTTAAAAAAAAATGTAAATCTAAATGATTTTATGAGAATTAATCTAAACTCAAAAAAATCTAACAAAAAAACTATCAAACATTATAAAAAGTTCTTTGATTTTGACAGTTTAGTTTAAACAGAATCTATGATGGTTAAAAGGCCTAAAAGTGTCAAAATATCAACTTACAATGAATTAATAAAATGTTTGATATGTAATTTTTTATTTCAAATAATTACCTAAATGATAAATTATAAAATAATAAATTATAGCCTTTTATTTTAGCTTTTAAAACAAATTCTTGAGGTGCAGCTGATCACAGAGAGTTGGAACAGATTTTCAAATCCTGGTTTCTTTGCAAATCCTGTACTGTGGAAATGTTTATACAGTACGTGTTAGGCATGTTAATACGTTTCTGTTAATGGATACGGTGGGTAAGGAAAACCACACTCCTATGTCCCATTGCAGTGGGCCTCAAAATCACTGGGATTTGGATCCTATTTTAATGTGAGGAAATATATTTAAAAAAAAAAAAGAGAGAGACTTGTTGCGTTTCTATCACCCAAACATGACAGTGGGCACACTATATACACATGTACGCACAGTTCTGTCCAAACAGCATTCAAAAGTAAATTTTGCATCTTAGGTTACCTAAAAGTATATTTGATTTAAATGATTTACATAATTTATTTTCAAATTAAAAATATTAATTTAAATAATAATAATAAATTATAGTGTTATATTTTAGCTTTTAAAACAAATTCTTGAGGTGCAGCTGATCACAGAGAGTTGGAACAGATCTTTCAATCCTGATTTCTTTGCAAATCCTGTACTGTTTATACGCAATAGACATATTAATATGTTTCTGTTAATCAATATAGTGGGTGGGGAAAACTGCACTCCCACATCACTTTGTGGTGGGCCACAAAATTACTGGGATTTGGATCCTATTAGACGGAGAAAAAAGACAGAGACTTGTGTTTATATCACTCCAGTATGACAGTGGCTGCACTATACCTACACACAGTTCTGTCTAAACGGCTCCCAAAAGTAAATTTTGCATCGTAGGTACTCTTTAACACAGTATTTGTATTGTACAAATAGTAAGCATTTGAATGTTTGAAAAAGAAATCTACAAAACTTTAGTAGATTGAAAAGATAATTTTGCATCATACAGTAGGTGCTCTAACACTGCATTTGTATTGTACAAATAGAAATGAATAGGATGTGTTCGGAAAGTCTCTAACTAATAGGAATTTTACCAACCAAACTTTAGACAATTTCTGAATGTGTTGGGGATGTAAAGAAGCAGTCCTATGCAAAAGAGGATGATGAGGAAGGAATGCAACAAAGTAAAGGAAGGACATACCGACCCACTTTCACCAAAGAGTATGCAGAGATGAAAGGATGAGCATGATAAAGTTTCTTCCCCTGGCCTCTGATATTGTACAGTCTGATATACGTGTTCTGCAGCCACACTCCAGCTTCATTTGTGACCCAAACTCAGCATTGTTCTTTATTGTCCACATTTCCAGTGTAAAGTCCCGTTGTCCCAAAGATGAACTGTTGTGAAGAGATTTGAGCCCCTGTGAATAGACGGCACAATGTTTTCATCACCTATGGCCAAACTTTCACAATGATCTGAGACCTCAGTGAACTGTGCTGTCCGTTTTGTTAATCATCATAGGGTTGATGATTGTGTTGTTTGTTTGATCTCCTCATTAATGTTGAAACTGGCTGACTCTTTAAGGCTGATTTGTAACGATGCTGATCGCTCATTCTCACTTTGTGTCTCTCCACAGGCAGGAGGTTCAGGAGAACTGTGTTCGCTGGCGAAAGAAGTTTTCCTTTGTGTGTAAAATGAGTGCCAGTCCTGCCACAGGGGTCCTGGATCCCTGCATTTGCCGAGTGTCTGTGCGTAAGGTTAGTCTCACTGTTATGCACATAGATCTTCCTCATTTTTGCTCCATGACGAATTTTTTTTTCATATGAAGTGATGAATATTATTATAACATTTTTGACGGTTCATGCTATGAACAACTGGCAATGTGCAATGTGGTCTTTGTCTTAACCATTTTATGCATCCTAGATAAAAATTGTTTTGCATAATTTTTTTTACACTTTTTGCAAAAAATAAATAAATAAATAAATAAATATAGTCTTTATCATAATTGAATATTTTTATGCATTTGCAGGTGATACATTTTGATGCATTTGAATAAAGCAGTTTTATTAAACCGCTATATATTTATTAAAATAATGGTTTAGTCACCGAACATCTTTATAAATAGAAAAATAATACATTTTAATTCAAACTAAATAGTGGCCAAAAATTACAAACAAAAATGTCAACTACATTTTATCTTTTTTTTTCCCTTCTCTTATTTTTTCTTTATATTTTTCCCTAACATATACATTTTTGGACTGTTATAGAAAGTTATTTTGTTAGATTAGCTCCAGATTTGGCTTGAGTACTGACAAATCGAATGGATGTGCACAAAAATAATATTGTAAAGCATGCTAAAGAAAATGTGAATTTAAAAGAGAGATTTTGTAAGGGGTGTACTCCTATATGCTGAACACTGTAAATAAATAAATTCACAACGAAAGCCACTAAATTATTCTGTTTATCTATTTTACACCACGTGGGTTTTATGCTGTACTCTTTACTGATACTTTTGGATTCTTAGTAATCAGTTACACTAATGTTCTGGACAAAATGTTTTATTATCTTTGAATACAAAAGATAAGTAACAAAATACACAGTTGAATACAACTTGTAATTTAAGTCCTAAAATCTGGGTCCAGGACAAAGATAAAACAAACCAAATGAAGATTTATACAGAAAAGGTTGTCGAAGCAAATATTAAACTTAAATGAAATAAAGTGTTCTAAACAATTTATGACCTTCTTGAAGTTTAAATCTATGTAAATACAAAATCCCCCTCTGGCATATTTACACTACCGGTCAATATTTTGGGGTCAGTGGGATTTTTAAATGTTTTAAAATAAGCTTCTCCTGCTCACCAAGACTGCGTTTATTTCATTAAAAATTGTAAAATTGTGAAATGTTATTGCACTAAAAAATAAATGTTCAAAGTATTTATAAATTAATTTTATAATTTATACCAGTGATTTTTTTTTACATTTAATAAATGCCACCACAGAATAATCTTATTTAAATTATTAAATAAAATTAATAATAAAAAAAACTAGTGTAGTGTAAGTGCCTTTAGTTGACACTTTCCAGATTACTCTCCTCATGCTAATTTTGCTATGTAATTGAGGCAAATTCTGTGCATTCCCAGCAAAATCTTTGTGCATTACGAATCGACACACGTAAATACCTAAATTTGCATTTGGTGTGAACCAGCATTGCCCTTAATAACAGGCTAATCATGGAGTTAATCAGTGAGTTAAGGTTTATATATACTCCATACAGGCTGTCTGCTATCTCATTTTTTCTTTGCTCTCGTTACCCTTTACTCCCTTTGCCTTAGTGTCACCACGCCAATGGCAAACATATTGCATAACAACTAATCTCTTTGTTTTTTGCCTTCCAGGAACTGAAAGGTGGAAAGGCTTTTTCAAAGGTAAGATCTTTCCACCCATATCATCACTTCCATGACATGTCTTTTACTTCTTTCTCTCCATATGATTGTTTCTTTATCATGAACCGTCTCTGAGGAATCATCACAGATTTCTCTCTCACGCTCTCTTACAGAAGGCAGTTTTTATCTCTGAGTCTTATATGTTTATAAACACAAAGCACTTGTGAGTTTCATTTATACACACATATTTGCATACTGAAGTCAGAAACCTTCAGGGCATTGCATGTACAGGAAGTACAGCAAAAGCAAATATGAAGAATGTTATGCAGTGGGAGGTTAGTATTAGAAATTCAGAGTTCTCGTCTGTGCCTGTAAAATATGTTTTTTTTTTTTTTTTTTTTAATACCTTGAAAATCCAGAAAGCACACTGCCATCAGAAATTGGCTGTAACAATCTTTAATAATTGTACAAAAATTCAGTCAATCAGTGATGACAATGAAAAGCTGAACAAGTGTTTTTAGTAATTACAGTTCAGCCTGTCACGATTACGTCAACAAAGGAAACAAGACATTCTCTAAATGGTCAAAGGCCCTTAGTTTCATTACACTGCTGATGCATGCATATATACGTGTACATGCATGCACAAACACACACACATATTTAGTTTATTAATTGTGCAAATTTGACATATACCTACATTATTTTTATGTTGATCAAATAATATTAGAATATGATGATGATAATAATAATAATAATACATTTTATTTGTAATGTGCTTTTCTTAAACCAAAAGCAGTACAATAGAAGATATTAAACACATAAAATTAAAAATAAAGTACAGGATACAAAAATCACCTTTAATCAACTTTTTAAAGTGATTCATAGTTGGTGTGTTTTGGATATTGATAGGAAGACCGTTTCATAATTTAGAGAAAAAAGCTCTTTCTCTCATAGTCTTTAGTTTACATTCCTGAACACAACCCTACTACTTAATCTACCCCTTACTGCAAACCTGTTTGCATCTTAAAACTTTCAGATAAATATCATTTGTTTATCATTTGTTGCATTTTCTTTTCGGCTTAGTCCCTTTATTAATCTGGGGTCACCACTGCGGAATGAACTTATCCAGCCTGTTTTATACAGCGGATGCCCATCCATCACTGGGAAACATCCATATACATTCATTAACAGACATGTATTACGGGCAATTTAGCTTACCCAATTCACCTGTACCGCATGTTTTTGGACTGTGGGGGAAACCGGAGCACCCAAAGAAAACTCGCGTGAACACAGTGAGAACATGCAAACTCCACACAGAAATGCCAACTGACCCAGCCAACCAGGGACCTTCTTGCTGTGAGGCGATTGTGCTAGCCACTGCGCCACCATGATGCCCATTTATTTATTTATCATTGTTATTATTATTATTATTATTATTATCATTTTAATCATTTTTCCCCTCATAGAAATCAAAGGCTGGTCCAGACCGTTTTTATAGGTCTTTACTTTGGTCCCCACAATGTAGCATAAACACACACACACACACACACACACACACACACACACACACACACACACACAAATTTTAATGTAAATAGTAATTTGAACAGCAATGTACTTTATCTAGTAATGTTGGCAATCTTTTTGTTTGTTTTTTCTTGAAAGAAATTAATATTTGAATTCAACAAGGATGAATTAAATGTTTACAGTGGCGGTGAACACATTTATGAAATATCTGGTCATTTTGATATTCTTTAACTTTTCCTTTCGCTCTAAATTTTTTTCCAGGCAACTTTTTCAATGTAAATAATGTCAAGCAATATTAAAGTGATATTCAAATACCTAATAATAAGGGGCTAATAACTTTGACCTTAAAAAAAAATAAAGTCTTCTTTCATTCTAGCCAAAATAAAACAAATAAAACTTTCTCCAGAAGAAAAAAAAGTATAGGAAATACTGTGAAAAATTCCTTGCTCTGTTAAACAGATTTTGGGAAATATTTGACGAAGAGACAAAAAAAATAAATTACAGGAGGGCTGATAATTTTGATTTTGATTGTACATGGAGTGTTTTGCATTATATTGTGAAGATGTGTCTTGTAGCACGTGCAATAGTCACCAGTGTTGCTAGTTGTTTAAGCATGTGATAATGCTGCTTTCAGTCATCGTTGCTAAATTACTGCAGAGGAACATGTTTGTAATGAGTTACAGAAGGATGTTGTTTTTGGGAGTGTGTATCCGTGTCCTTTTCTGCTCATTTACTGATCTCTTACGTCCTGAACAAGAGTGGCGTGTCAAAGCAGAGCACTGACACAGCAGAAAAAGCTAATTTGTGAGGTCAAATCTATGGACTGTAACCGGGAACGATGGAGAAACACAGGAAGGAGGGGTGGATTTGACCTTTAAGATGAAATAGAGATATTTACTGTAGCAGATAATTGAACGCTATGGAACATTGACACATTTATTAATCAATGTGAATCCTGGAATCACTTGGGTATTGGCAGTCTCAGAGCCTGGAATTGTGGAAGTCTGGAGCAAACCACATAAAAGTTTTAAGGACAGGAATGGTTTTCAGAAAGGGGATGTGTGCCAGTCATGGGGGAAGTGGTTTGTGCTAAAGGCAGCAGTGGAACATCCAATATAGATAAAGCAGGGTACAAACACAGACAGACACACATACTAAAATCTGAGATGAAGACAAAATATGTACTGTCTCAATCTTTTCTGATTATTAATGTCCCTTTTTTGACCATTTTTCATTTTTTTTAAAACATTTTTAGCACAAAAAGAGGGTGAAATAAAATAAAATAGGGAATAAATAAAAAGGAATGGAATTAAAAGGTCACCAGAGACATCACATACAGCTCGTGCATCATTCATATGCAGTTTTGGCTTTTTATGACAGTTATAAATTCTTGTTTGGACATACAGTCCCATTGGGCTCCTCTCCATCAGAAATAAAAACTGGATAGAGGCATAGTAAATAAAAAAATCTTTAATAAATACCTTTTAAGAAACATGACGCACTCCATAATCATGTAATGTCCCACTTTTTCAGCACATGTACAGGATGACGATTTAAGTGTATATAGATAGTTAAAGTTTTTGCTGTATCATTTATATTATGACATATATATATCCGCAAGCATGCACGAATGAGACACTATTTTGGGCTGATGGACATACCCGAAGCACTCACACAGAAAGTATTGCTCCCAGACTGCTTGTAATCCCAAATTCATTTCTTTTTCTTTTTGTGGTTTATTGCACTTGAATGGCCAAATGTGACACTGTCAGATTTGTCTTAAGTGAATAGCAGAACTTTGTGGTTTATTAGATATGTGTATTAGGTCTTAATATATTAATAAAACAAAGAACAAAAGACAGAGAAAACAGCTTACAGCTTTTGTTTTGACTTTAAAAATCAATACGTTTTCATGGAGTGTTCATGATACACTTTCTTCCACTTACTGCTGAACGTGTGATAAATTATATTCGGTGTGTGTGTGCCTGCATTTGTCCTTTTATCCCTTGCTGTAATATCACACATCAATGATTTTTAAAGGCCAGCTGGTCACGTGCTGCAGTGCTGACTGTATAGGGTATTCAACCAATAAAGCAAATGAAAAGATTTATATCAGATACTCTTCTATCATTGGCCAAGGTTAATAGAATTGTTTGACCGAGAACATTGTTGTTGTTGAGAAAGAAGAGCGAGAGAGGGAGATTTCAGAGAAATGTAGGAAGAATGCTTGCCAGTAGTATTGGAGAAACCTTTATTAAGTGAGAAACAGAGGGATTTCGTGCATGACTGACTGCCAGCTTCACATGCCTGTTGTTATGTAAGAGCACTCCTAAGAGTTAACCAGTTCCTTTCCTTCTTCAGTAAGCTAGCTTGTGTGCTTTTTACAGCGTGACAACATGCACTTTTTGTCTTTTGCCTAAATTCAGTGTTCCCCAAATAAATGAACCTAGACGTTGCAAAGCAGGATAAATAGGATAAACACTGAACATGTTTGTTGTGACTTGTTCATGATGTCATGCTCGTAGAGCTAATGATATACAGTGGGGGAAATGAGTATTGAACACGTCATGTTTTTTCCTGGGAATAATATTTCTATAGGAGCTGTTGACATGGACTTGCGATACCAAACAATACCACCATACAAATTAAAACAAAACAAAAGCTGAAAAACTGGTGGTGTGTATTAACAATGGAATGACTCGGGGAGAAAGTACTAAACTGAAAAGTTTTAATTCTTTATATTTTTGGTAATGGCAGCTTAAAGACGCCTCTCATATGTAGAATGAAATCACATGCGTTGCTTCAACAGAGTGTGTAAATCTTGATAGTTCTGTGAGTCTCGTCTATCAAAGCTGATCTTCATTTAGTATTCTCTGTTGGATTCAAGTCAGGTGATTGGCTGGGCCATTCAAGAGCTTGATTTTCTTTCTCTGAAACCAGAGTTGAGGGTGTCCTTGGCTGTGTTTTGGATCATTGTCTTGTTGAAACGTCAACCCTGGTTTACAACATCTGGTGGAAATTTCAATATTCTATAGCACCTTTAGAAATATGTTTAATAATTCTTAATTCTTATTAATTTCCTCTACAATAACTTTTAGTGATGTAACGATTCATTCAATTCATAACACTGATCTCACAATATGATTATTAATTTATTTGTATTTTTTACAATTTTAAAAACAAATTGAGGTTTGACCTTTTATCATTTTTTGTTGTCTTTGTAATAAAAATATATTTTGTCAAATAATAAACATAAACTGAAACTTTAATTTAAACAAACGTCAAGACTTTTCTTAGCCCTTATTTTTTCTTTTTTTTTTAAGCATATCTACATTTTCTGGCAAGCTGGAATCTCTGCACATTTGCAATGCACACTGCTGATGAAAATAAAATTGAGCAAATGAGTTGAAAGGGAGTGCAAAACAACTGAGAACAGTTTTTTTTTCCCCCATTGCTGTCCACTTCAATTTGAATCAATTTCAACTGGCTCACTGTCAATGGTTACATCCTAATAACTATAAAAACTGGAGAATAAGACCTGTGTGGTTGAGTTTAGAGCTTGGTTTGGAGTGTTTGAACCTTATTTCTGAACTGCTGATCAAATCGTTGTTTTATTCCTTTTTCTTCATCTCCAGCTGGGCTTTGCTGACCTCAACTTGGCGGAGTTTGCTGGTTCAGGCTCCACTGTTCGCTGCTGTATACTGGAGGGCTACGACACCAAGAACACTCGGCAAGACAACTCCATACTCAAGGTGAGCACGTCTTTTGTTTGTGGAAAAAGACTTGTGCGTGTGTAGGTGTGATCTCTGGCTTTTCCTTCCGGACTGACTCTAAAGGCTCATACACAAAATAAAAACATTGCCCTTTTCATCCTGAAAGGTCCATGACCTTAGCACCTTTGGAGATTATTGTTTAAAAGCAGAACTGTTCTCACTATAAACACAGTCCTCAGTGTGGGCGACGTGTGACCGGTCAAACCCTCTCACAAGTCTTTGTGATGACTGACTGACTGACTCACCGTCTCTTAGACATGTCAGGAGGAAAATGTGAAAGAACAGACATTTAATCAGAGATATTTTGGTTGTTTTGACTCATCTTGATCTAGATTCATGTGTAGCTTTCACAAGTATGTTTTAGGAGTCAACTGTCATTTAAGCTGTATATCACCTCTTTTAGATTGAAAATGTCATCTTTCCTCCCAGGTTACCATTGGCATGACTTTGCTCTCTGGAGATCCCTGCTTCAAAACGTGAGTGTGCTGTATAATGTAGATGACTTTGTTTTATTGAATACTCTTTATTAGTTTTTAAACCACTAGGGGCCCTTGGCAAACTTGCTGGGAGGTCTCCAAATCACTAAATATATGACTTAAGACAAATCGACTAAAATCATGTTCAATCACTCTATCAACAACTTCTTTTTAAACTGTTCTCGCAGTACTGGAAGATTTCCTGAACATGTGCATTTTAAACAATGTCCATTTGACACAAGAAGTCATGTTAAGAAGAAATCAAACCACTTTTCTGAATGCTCAGTTTAAATCAGTTGTTAATGGAAGGGATACATCTGCAGCTGGAAATGAATGAGAATCGTTTATTTTATATATTAAAATACACAATAATTGTATTTTATTAATTATATTAATAAATATTTATTTTTATAAATATGTATTTTTATTAATTCAACCAAGTTTTATTCATATTATTAATTAAATTGCATTTTATTAATGCCTATTCCTATTCTAACCCTAAACCTAACCCTGACAGTAACATAAAAATGGCCATTGTTATACAGTGTGACGAAAATGTTGCTATATTGATGTGCAGCTGTATTTCTTCTCGACTTTACCATATAAAAATCTCCTCTTGTTGATTTTTCTGAAAAATTATAAAGCAAATGTAAAATGTGGACCAATAGAGAGGAAGCATGAGCTCAGTGCCCTCTGATGATGTCTAAAACTTTCTGTGTTTTCGTCTTCAGGCCTGTGAGCACAGCTAAGACCATTGCCATGGCTGGCCAGGACCCCTCTCTGCAGCTGGACCGCAAGGGAGAGGGCACCGCTGACCACCCTGTGCCAACCCTCAGCCGCAACACTCGCAGATCAATCAAAAGCAGGACCCCGCTGAACAACTCTGGTATGACCAACACGCATACTGCAGACCACCCGAAACTGAAAAACTGGAGAACAAGTAGATAAACTCTTTACATCTGTTATTGCAATAAAAGTGTCATATTTTTGTAAGGACTATCTTGAAGTTGTTGTGTTGTTTAGTGCTAACCTGAGCTGTTTGATGTTTAGGAGGCCTTCAGGAGGGATTGGAGGAGAACCTGTCCAGTCCTGATGAAGTGTTTCACAATGGACACTCACGAAACTCCAGCTTTGCCAGCCAACAGAGCAAAATCTCAGGTGGGATTCAGGGCACGAACAAAAGAATATCAGGTACAGATTATAGCCAATTACAGAATAAAACAAAATAAACTACACTTCTGTCTTTTACATTTAATCTTTTAGACTCGCAAATTAACAGTCTATTGTGATTTATAATACAAGAGCAGTGATAAAAACAAAAACATAATTAATTTTCACTTAATCAAATTGTATGCTTTTTTTTCATTTTCATACGCTGCAGTTCAAAAGTTTGTACTATTTATAAAAGAGAGTCTCCTACCAAAGCACATTTGCCTAAATAGTCTAAACTATAATATTGTTAAATTATTACATTTAAGTTAAGTTGCTTATATAAAGTAACTTTTGTATTTAAATTATTGTATGCAATTAGTCGTTGTTTTCTGTGTTATTTTAGCAGAATTCTCAGCAGCTTTCACTGTCAAATGATCTTTCAGAAATCATTTTGAAGATGATTATTTTGGTGCTCAAGAAAAATGAATTATTTACATTTTAATATTGTTAGGATAATCTAATCTGATTCATATTGTCACTTCATATCATCAGCAAAAAGTATTTCAAATATGCAACATTACACATGTTCGAACTGTCACAATTGATTAATTATATTGATTTTTGCTAAATTAAAAGTATTTATTTTTTCAAGAAACACTTTTGAACTGTAGTGTATTAATTAGTTTTAACCACACATTCTACTTGGGGGAAAATCACTCTTTTCCTTTCTTCCTCTTCTTTTGTTGTTGTTGTTGTTGTTGTTTATTTGCATCAATACAAATGTTCCTGTTTGTTTAGTTTGTCACAGATTTTGTACTTGTCCTCCACATAGGCTGCAGCGCAGAGCACTCACACTCCTCCAGCCTGACAGATCTGTCCCAGCACCGGCGCAACACCTCCACCAGCAGCAGCAACACATCAGGAGGCACGTCTACAACTGTGGAGAGCCCAGCAGACCAAGAGAAAGAGCTGCTGAAACCAGAAAGACCCCCTCGGCCCCCACGACCCACTCTGCCCCTAAACAGACTCTCAAGGTGAGGAGTCAATGACACATTTGCTTTACTTTATTAAGACACTAACACTTGCTTTATGCTCTGCTCTGAATTTGTTGACAGACCAAACTGACTACCACTTAAAGTTTAGATTCTCTGCCTGAGCCAGAGCAACAGGCTGATATTTCCTGCCACTATCGTCGGGTCGGGCTGTGGGTCTACAAAATTATACAATTTGCAATGTGTGTCATGCGCAGCAACGCTCTTACTCCGGCAACAGCATCTCCTCCACTGGCACACATTCACACCGCACGCACAAGCCGATGTGAAGCAGCGCGTGCGTATGTAGAGCAGAAATGGTGCTTAAAAATCAATGGATCTTATCGATGCATTTATTGGGTTAAAATTGCTACTTTTCACTGTCATTCAATGTGCTTTGGTTATTATCAAAGCACCGTCACTTTAATTAAGCATGAGTAGCAGCAAAAATAGACCCAGTGCTGAAATGATCGCAGAAATGCATCAGCTGTTCCCAAGCTCCGCACCGCTTCTGTGTGGTATGAAAGCTGTAAACATTGACGCCAAAAAAAAACACATGCTACTCATGCTCTGCTCACACGTGCAGTGTGAAATTGGTAATGGCAAAAAAACAGGGACTTCCAAGATGCAGAGACACATGAAGCAGGCTTGCCATTGTAAAAAGGATGACAGCTGGCCTTCATTTTCCTCTTTTGTTACGATCTTTTCTAAATTACAAACAATGCTGTTTACATGCTTCGCTCTTGTTGCATTATTCATTAAGATAAATCCAAACTAATTTCTGTAGTTCAAATAATTGAATTCGAATTGTAGTTGAGAACGAATCTTATAACAGTCCACGTATTAAAAATAGTTAAAATAGGCTCATACAGTAATTACAGTTAATGTATCGGACCGGGTCAGGCTCGGATGCAAGGTGCAGAGGCTTCGGTAGGGTTGGTTACATTTTTTGGGCCTGATCTAGGCTCTACTACCAATTTCTTAAAGGAATAGATCATTCGAAAGTAGCATTACATTATAAATTACCCTTAAGCAAGGAGTGTCCACACTCTGTTCTAGAGGGCCAGTGTCCTGCAATGTTTAGTTCCAACCCCAATCAGACAAACCTGGACTAGCTAATCAAGCTTTTACTAGGCTTTCTAGAAACATCCTTGCAGGTGTGTTGAGGCCAAGTTAGAGCTAAAATCTGCAGGACACTGGCCCTCCAGGACCGAGTTTAGACACCCTTGCCTTAAGCTATTCTCTAAAAATCTTATTAGGTCTGGTGCGCCAGTAATTAGCACACTCTGATTCGCTTGTGGAATGAATGCACATTGCATTATTGTTGATGGAAAATCTAAAACATACACAAATATATAAACACTAAGCATAAATATCCACTGCATTGCGCTGTTCATTAGATGAGCAAATGAAAATAAATAAATGAACATAAAACAGCAGAGAGAAAAAGCATATCTTATGCAGCAGATTGATGTGTTTTTGTAACAGAAATATTTCTAATTGTTTTTTGAAAATGGCTGCATCTTGTTGAATGCACACAGTTTGTTTGTCACAGATGATGACGACAAGAACTAGTTGGCTTGGTGTTTCTGTACAACATTATACAGTTTGTTAGTATTGTGCTATTAGTATTGTACAGTAAATTACTCTTACAATGCCATGGATGTGTTTTTAGCAGAGTTTTGATTAGTAATACTATTAGCACTTCATTTAGACAACTTTAAAGATTTTTTTGGAAACCTTAGATTTTCAAATGTTTGTGTTTTGGTCAAATATTAACCTAAAAAAGTATAAACATTGGAAAGCTTATTTTATGTCAGCTTTTAGGGCATATAAATCTTAATAAAAAAAGAGACTTACAACTGGTATGTGGTCAACTTATTTAAAAATGAAAACGCAAGATAATAAAAATACATATTTAAAAATCTCCTATCTCTAAACAGGAGGAAGAAGGACTCTGTAGAAAATCATCCCACATGGGTTGACGACACGCGCATCGATGCAGATGATATTGTGGAGAAGATTGTCCAGAGTCAAAACTTTGCCGATGTCAGCAACAATGAAGGTGTGTTGAGACACTGTTGAGGTGTACTAACACCTCGTAAACTCATTTATTTAAATGTAACATTTTGATTGTGTGTGTGTAAGTCAGAGTATTTCCCACTTGGGAAGCTTTTATATCTCTGAGGCTGACAATTGTGTCACTCTTTTTCTCACAGACAGCAATTTAACACTGTTTATCAGCAGAGATGGGACCACAGCATTGAGTGGCATCCAGCTTGTCAACAGGTAAACTGCTGCTCTTTATATGCTTTTAAAAATCGTTATTAAATATGTAAGAATATGCTATTTAAAGTAGGACACTGATTACATTGGTCCAAAGTAAAACTAGCCAAATTGAAACTGAATATATAGAATATATAGAGAATATATCTCGTATGTTTTGGGCCTGTTCAATATTAAAGGATTTCTGGCAGCTACTATTTAAATTTCTCTCAAACATATTAAAAATCTATATAGAATCTGAGGCCATAATTTCAATATTTGCTATCACACCACAGTCCTTATGTTTTAATAAAAGTAAAATCAATGTGATTGCCTTTGCTATGCTTTTAGCTAGAAGGTTATTATTGCTGAAATGGAAGGAAAAATTTCCTCTAACCTTTAAGCAGTGGCTTATGGAACTTCTACACCAACTGACCATAGAAAAGATATACCATAAGCGGTTGTACTGATATGTTTTTTCTCACTTGGCAACCTGTATTAAATCACATAAAGGAGATGGACGCCTCAGTTATTTTAGAGTAGAACCTATCCTTCTTTTTTTTTTTTTTAATAATTATATAAGAGCAAAATTTGTTTTACTTAAAATTATTATTTATTTGTATTTCATTTTAATATTATTCATATATTTTTATAAAACCTTAATGTTTATGTGTGCAACGGGCGAAAAAATTGTAAAGCAATTTGTACTGCACGTTTTATATCTAACATGTTCAATAAAAAAAAAATGCAAAAAACATTAGTAAAAACTATAAAACTGATGAAATTTTTGAGTTTGGTAAGATTATATGTTTTGGAAAGAAATATATTTTTTCCATGTTTGCATGTGTTTGTGCAAATATACTGTAAAATAGTATTATTATAAAATATATAATACTGCAACTTAAAGTGACCGTTTATTTTAAAATTGTAAAAAAAAAAAAAAGTTTCATCTTAAAGTCCTGTTTTAAGCAGAATTTCACTGTCTGTTCAGGAGAGTATTTGTATTTTTATGGTAATTTTTTTATATTATATGTGAATTGTTCTTCGCTTTTCTTCGGCAGGGTGTCTGCAGGTGTTTTTGAACCGGTGGTGATCGAGAGCCATTAGATCTGCGGTGTTAGTGGTCACTCTCTTGCACAGCCACTGCCTTTTTTTGTTTTTCAATGATGGAGAAAGAAAGACAAGGACTGGACTTCACAACTCGCCCCTCTTATAAGAGTCTGACATATTACTCGTATATTATTACAACCCTTACATACTGATCATGCAGTACAATTACTGACAAAAATGTCTTGGGAATTTTTTCGAAAAAGTTCATTGTCCTTAGAATTATTTTACAGAAGATTCTGAGAGAACAAACTACTTGAAATGCCTTAAGAAGTGAGGCAGGATGGGGAGCTTAAGTCGAACACTGTGAAATATGAGGGAAGTCCAAAGGATTTAGACTGAAAATTCAGTTCATAGTTTTATTGAAATTTTATTTCATGTTTGAAAGTGGGAAGATTTAATGTCTTAAGTTAGTTTTTTAAGCATTTACACCCCTATTTTATACAAACCACTGAGTTTAGTCAGTAAGCAGCCCTTTAACGTGTGAGGAATGTTGATTAAGTATGTATGGCTGGCCATATAAACATTCCGAGGCAAAGAAAAAACAGTTCCTCTATGTGACCATTTTCAGTATCTCATTGCTTGTGCTTGTTCATCAGAGTTGGGCAGTGGTTTGCTTACATATTTCCCAGCTGGACTGGTGAACATGAAATACATTAATATACTGTATCTCCCCCCTTCCTTTTTTCCCCCTCTTTCTCTTTACTCTTTAAGATTTGAAGTTTAATACAAACTTCGTCTTTCCAACTTTCTGTTTTCCTTTTTAAGTTTTGCATTTTGCTGCTGGTTTCAGTTTAGAAAAATCGTGTGACTATGACTTTGTCTCTGGCAGCACTGCAATGCATGCAACACAGCACAACAGGCCATTTGTGGTGTTTGTTTGCTAGGGTTTTGTCACAGTCAGATCAGATGCCAGTGAGATCCTGCATTGTGTGGCTATAATGGGGTCTAATGAAATAATTTTTTAAAACTTTTTTAGATTTCCCCTTTTAAGTTAAACAAAAAATTTATTTAAATAAAAAAAAAAACTTCATAAAGGGATGGAAATTCACTCACTGTGAACTCACCCTCAAGTTGTTCCAAACCTTTATTATTTTCCTTTTTCTGTTGAACACAAAATAAGATATTTTGAAGCATGTTGGAAAAACAAATACTATGGAAAACAGTGGTTACTGGTTTCTAACTTTTTCCAAATAACTTATTTTGTCTTCAACAGAACAAAGAAATATAAACTGGTTTGGGACAAGTGAAGCATGAGTAATAGGTGACACAAGTTTTAGTTTTGGGTGATTTATCCCTTTATGTTTCTTTGTATACATTATTACACTACAGCCCTTCTATTTGGGTACATTTTTAACATTTTTGTAACCTTCTTTTTAAGTTTGGTTGAACCAAACATTTTTTTTTAGAGTCAGAGCAGCTCTTTAGATGAAGCTTATGCCCTCATATCCTGATAGAAGTTTTAGTTTGTGTGTAGTAAACAAAACCTTGGCGTCCACACACACACACACACACACAAGCAGAACATGCAGACGTCATGATTAAACATACTTTCACATTCACATAATACATCAATACACAGTGCTCAGCATATATAAGTACAGCCCTCACAAGTCTATGTTTTGAATTCATATTTAATAGGAAGCTATAGAATATTATATTTGTGCATATACATTAGATTAGTCAGTACTGAAGCCAAATCTGGAGCTAATCTAACAAAATAACTGCCGATAACGGTCCATATACTTGTACACCCAAATTTGTATGTCATAGAAAAATATTAAAAACAAATTAAAAAAAAAAAAAGGAAAAATCAAGAGAAGTTGTAAAGAATTTAAGAAAATAATTTAGTTGACTTTTCTTAAGTTGTAATTTTTTGTGCAATATTTTGCTTGAATTCAACTGTATTATCTTTCAATTTCTAAATATTTTTAGTGACTAAAATATTATTTTATAAATGTATCTGTTTAATAAATCTGTTTTGTTTAAATGCACCATAATACATTGCCTATATTCACTGAGAT